>NW_024352784.1:7746270-7892133 GCF_902729225.1 Pteropus medius
GACCTTTCTGCCTGTCATTATGATGAAAAGAGACTCTCTGATGGGTGAGTGGGGAGGAGGAAGTGGGGGCTAGGGGAGGGAGAGGGGGAGGGAATAGGGGAAGGAAGGGAAGAGCAAGTGCTCTCCTGCTCTCTCCTTTATGTCTACGTGCACAAAAGCATCTGGGAAAGAGGGAGCAGTGCTCTCGGAGTCGGTCCTCGCTCTGTCACAGTGCCTGCATGAAGTTCTAGACTCGGACTGAGGACCCAAGTTTCTCTGATTTCATCCCCCTATTAGTGATGATTACGTTGAGGCTCATTTCTCATCACCGAAGTGGAGAGACTTTATAATCTCTGCGGTCCCTTCAGCTCTCACATTCTGTGGTCCTGAGGTGGAATGGAGCACTGTGCCTTTATAAAAGCGCTTGGAGCTGACTGCCTTGTTGCAGAGTTACTTGTCTAAAAAAATGGGTTGTTAAATGAAGGAACAAATAAATGACAGCGAATAGCAGAGAGAGAGAGCAAGGGATTTGGGGCCAGGACACCTCGCTTCCTCTCTCAGTTCCACAATAACTATAGGTGTGATCTTAAGTTACTGAAACACTTTGAACTACTTTCCCCATATGTAATAAATATTACATAAAGTAATTGTGAGGATCAAACAAGACAATGTACAAGGCAGTTCTTTGTAAAGTATAAAATGAATGAATATTAACAGCCTATTGTTAGCTGCCAGCCACTGTGCTAGGCAATTTACTTACATGATTTGATAAAAAAAATTTCATTTCTACATTCCTGATAGAGCCTAGCACAGGGCTCTGCATTTATAACTGCATTTACTTTCACCAAGCCTCAGGGTCCTTATCTGTAACATGGGGTAGATAATATCTACCTCTTGAGATTATTGTGACAGCTAAATAAGAAAAGTGAAGTAGTACTCATCTCTGCATCCCTATTTCTAACAGTGCCCAGCACATAATAAGTATTCAGGAAGTCATTTTGGACCTTAAGTATAGAGTTATCCTCTGTGTCTCTGGTGGCCACAGTCTGTTGAGCTGAGAACTAATCCCGTTTCAAACAGGTGGCACTATCTTCTGATCCTTCTCTACTCTGTGCCTCCTTCTAGTTTCTCCTGGGGTCTGGTCTCCGTCTCCTTCCAGAGGAGATGGTCTGAATTCCTTGGTTTTCTCCTTTGCACTCTTGCCCCTGAGCTGTGTTCTTAGCTCTCTGGCTTCCCTCGCTGCTCCCTGTGGGATGGTAAAGTCGCTGGGTGCTTGTAATAGAAGTTTTGAGAATGAAAGCCAGTACCCCCTGCCCATATATGTATATAAAAATATATGCCTGTGTCTGTAGAGTGTGGGTTTCTTCCCCTCTATTACATATCAGTTGTCTTCCAAGCCTTTGCTCTGGCTGCTTGGCAGCACCTCTAACTAAAGTTAAACAATTTTCCAACGTGTGGATTGAAAATTTTCGGCACCTGGTGCTGGCTGGTGGAGGACCCATTCTGAGAATTGAAAATACTTGTACCCACATCTTCGGGCCATAGCAGCTTCCTGATGGGTAATTTAAGCTTGCTCACAGACTGGAGAGGGAAACTCTCGAGCCAGCAACAGGAAGCCTGCCAAACTGGAAAGACAAGTGGCAGAGAGCAGATTCCATTATGAAGCATAACTATCACACTAGTTGGTGCAGAGGGAAATCACACAGCATCCAACAGGGATGTGACATGGGTGCTGGGACCGCCAGCAGCAGCCATGGGACTGGGGAAGGGGCTCCATGACACATCAGTAACAGAGGTAGGCATGACCAGTGACGCCTCCCAGCCTCTGCTGCCTGCTGAGTACCAGGGAGCAGGTCCACGGTCAGAGGAAAAGAGCTTATGTGCAGCCTCCCACAGAAGTGAGGGGGTTTAAAAAGCTAAGTGTGACTACCGCTGACACCAGTTTGCAATTTAACGTAACTCAATCCTCAATTTCCTTGGTTTTGCTAATTTCGGCAAGATGGATATTCACTGATTTAGCACTGGCCAGGCCCTGCCGAAAGATCTAGTAATAAAGGACACATCTCTTGCCAAATCATTGCGGGACAAATTAAGGACATGCTGAATAGCCCCAGTCACTTGTGTCTTTCTCTGGTCTACACTAGGTTCCTGATACTCACCTGAAAAGGTCCAAACTCTTTGGTATGGTAAGGTAAGGTCCTTCACAAACTGGCCCCAAATCATGTTTCCAGTTTCAATTCCTGCTACTACTTCCTTCTAAGAAATTTGTGCTCTGGCATAGATTCATGTTGCTTGAATATACCAGGCTCATTAGCATTTCTGTGCCTTAGCACATGCTGTTCCCTTTGTGTGAAATGCCTCCATTCTTCCTTGCCGCCCAGCAAACCCCTATTCAGTCTTCCAAACCTGGCACAAATGACATTTCCTTTGAGAAAGTGGGCACTAAAACTTCTCTTTATTGATCATCTCTGAAGCGCCAAGTGGTGCCAGGAGCCTCCATGCAGTGTTTCATGTATTCTCAATGTAAAATGATTTCCATTTTACGGATGTGAAAAATGAGGCTCAAAGGACCTCAGAAAGTTGTCTGAACTTACTCAGCTTGGTAAGTGCCAAAGCTGTGATTCAATGGATCGATCGATCGATCGATCGATCAATCAATCGCTAAATACCGGTGTGCTCCTATTGTGTCCCAGGCACCCTGGCTATAGTAGAGGAAAAGATGGACAGATTCTTCCTGTCTTCATGTAGTTTACAGTCTAAAAATAAAACAGACAATGTACAAATACCAGTGTTTTCAAAGAGGGAAGTCAAGTAGCTACGGATTTAAATTCACACTCTGTGAATCTCTGCTGGCCTTGCGGTTTCCTGGGGCAGATTTCTTCACTGTCCCCTGAGCTTCCCTGTGGTGAACATGGCGCTGTGCCCTACTAATTTTTGTGTCCTGAGTGTTCTTCACAGGCCCAGCACCAAGAGTGTGCTCTGAAAAGGGTTGTGGAATAAAAAGGCAAACCGCCCACATGCTGGCTGGGTGCCAGGTGAGAGGGCGCATATGCAGACCCAGGGCTCTGGCAGACGAAGCTCTCTCCTTACCTGAGAAATATCCATGACAGAATCACAGCTGAGGGGCCTGGCCGAGGTAAGATCATTGGAGCCCAGCAGGGTGGAGATGACCCCATTCTGATCGATGCGTCTGATCATGGTGCCATCTACGAAGTAAATCAGCCCAGACTTGTCCACCGTGATGCCTGGGGCAGAGAATTCAGCGTCAAAGGTGGTGACAACCCACACACTCATGGGGACCTGCAGGCTGACAGAGAACCTCCACGCTGTGATTTTGTTAGATCCTCTGCACAAAATTCATTCCCTTTCTAAGACAAGGAGATAGATGCCCAGAGGTGTAGAGTGACTTGTTCGAAGCAGAAAGTAGAACCCAGGTCTTCAGAGCATCCAGGGTTCTGGTTCTTCCACCTTGCCACTGCTGGAGATTTTTACTTATCACCTTAGCCATCCACTGCAATGCACTGATAACTTCTGGGAGTTTATTAAGCACTAGAGGTAGTTGTAAGGAGTATATTTTTCCATGTCAAAACTGTGAATTATTTAAATTAACCTACTTCTGAAGACCTGTAATTATACTAATCAAATCTCCTTATTGGTAACAATTTTTCTTTTCTTCCAAGATAATCATTCTTCATGTTTTCTTACTCTATTACTATTTTAGTTTCATTGGTCATTACAGAAAAATAGAGCCTACAGAAAGAATCCTTTGGATCTGTGTAGGGAATGCTGGTGAATTTAATTTCTAAAAAGGGCACACTGAAGAGAAGAGTCAGAATTGTTATTCGACATCACTTATTTCATTCCTTAGACTGTTCCACCCCACTGACTTTCTCTCTGACCAGCTGTGTGACCTTGGGCAAGTCAATGGACATCGCTGCATTTGTTTTCTCAGCTGGTAAATAGATTGTTCTAAATCTTTATTTCTCAGTCTCATATGTGTGTGAGAATCACCTGGGAGCTGCTTCAGAAAATCTCACATGGAGCCTGAGCATCTACCTGTATTTTTGACAAGCACCCTGGGTGATAATAATACAAATAAAAGTTTGAGAACCACTCTAGTAAATCAGTACTTCTTAACCACTGATACGTATTAGAATTACTTGAAAAGTTTTTTCAAAAGATACCTGTTTGGCCTCAGTCCTGGAACTACTAATTCAGGGGATAGCTTGGAATGGGACCAAAGCATGTTTTAAAAATGCTCACGGGTGATACTGACTTCCACCCCAGGTCCAGAATCACAAGAGTTAGATATAACCCTACCAAATGGAGAAGTACTCAGGGATGTTGGGGCTGAGCCACAGAGGAGATGTGCCCCCGTGAAGTGCATGGTCTGGCTGGGGAGGCACGAGAGGGAGTCGATGATGTGTGGAGTGCTCCCGGGACTGACAGAACCCAGAGAAGGTCACGACAAAATAAAGATGATTCTGGTCAGTTTTATTCTGTTCAGTTTACTCTGGGGAAGGCATGGAGAGGAAGAGTCAGAAAAAGCTTCATAGAAGTAGAGACATTTGAAGTGTAAGCTTTCCAGTTATAAAAACTTAGGCAAGTCACTTCACTTCCAAGACTCAGTTTCCTCATCAATAAAATGGGGATTATAACACCTGACTTCTAACAGTTACCCCTCAATCATTATTAGTGACTTATAATTATGAGAAAGTGACCAGCACTTTGTGGGATTCAAGACCCTTGCTATTGGGGCCCATGTATCTATGACTGGTCAGCAGGATGGTTTAAGGCACTGCCCCAAAGGCCTCTAAGGGATTAAAAAAAACCACTGGAGCAATGGTTCCTTCTGCCCCCTCCTTGGCTGTTCAGGGCTGACAAGCAATTTCACACAGGACCAGGCAGCCTCAAGGCAAGGAAGCCTTTCTTCTGTCCCTGCCTAGAATGTAAATTAATTACATTCTTTAAGTACCAAGACAGGAGTTTTCTTGTCTGCCAGGCTATGCTGTCTTTCTCTTCCATCTGCTAGGACTGATGAGTGCTTCATGAACAATCGAGTTTCTTGTTTACAAAGTTGGCTGCACAGGCTAATGGAAGTGATCTGTCCCCTGATTAATTACATCATTTTTTCTCCTTTTGTTGTGCTAAATAGATGAACATCTTTTCTCCTCCCTGCTACAAAGTGTCTGGGTATTATGGCACCCTTGTCATTTCTATCAGGCTTTTGGGCACATTCACTGCTACTACATATGTGTGTGTGTGTTTGTGCATGCGTGTGTGAGGGGAGAGTGTGTAGGGTAACTAAGAAAGACCTGGAAGGAGTAAAGATCCTCAGAAAAAAAATGGGTTAATTCTAAGAGGGTAGAAAGTTGCAACTGAAAGGGGTCACAGGAATAATTTAGCCCAATCTGCTCATTTACCAGTGGGAACACTGAGCCCCAGAGGAGGAGGTCACAAAGCCAGAGAGTGGCAGAGAAAAACCATAATGCAGAATCTCTAAGTGCAAGCTCAGTGTTCTTTCCACTCCAGCCTACTCTCTTAGTATTAGGAAATCATAATTAGGAGGGCGATTAACCACACATGTCATACTATTTACCTCACAGAGTTACCACCTGACTACTCCAGGTACATGGTAGAGATAAATGATATGATATAATATATGATACGATGTGATGTGATATAATACAATATAATAATAATAGGAATCACCATTTATGGGATGTTTATCATGTGCCCGGTACCATAGTACTAAGCATTATATTTCTGATAATATTTAATGTGTACTTCAACTGTATAGTATATCTCTATTTCACAGATGAGGGAAATAAGGCTCAGAGAAGTTAAGCAACTCACCCAAAGTTGCACAGCTATTTGGTGGCAATGTCTGAATTTGAATATAGGACTGCCTCATTTCATTAGCGTCTAACTGCTTTGATTTGAAACCAGGCCCTATTTAATTTGAAATCTGGCACTATTGAGTAATACAATGGCAATTTTCATAAGGTATCACATGAAATATATTCATGTTGACCTTCAGAATGATCCTAGGAAGTGGACACAGAAGGTGTTATTACCTCTATTTTATCAACAAGGACTCTGAGGCTTATACACTATAGGTCACTGGCTTTAGGGTGAATGATGGATATTTGTTGTAAATGATGGCTTCTCCAAAAAGCCCTCCTACTCTGCTAGGCACAGGGGCCTCTCTCAGCTCTGGACTCCCACGCACAGTTCTTTCTTCTGGCATCTCAGGAAGCACTTCTCCTTCTCTCCCATATCAGAGTGATTCACATTCAAGTCATACCTTCTGCCATAATGAACTTATCTTTGCAACCACAGTGCACTGCATACTCAGTAAATATTTGCTAAGTGAATGAAAAATTGTGATTATGGGTATGAAGAGGCCTAACTTTTTGCAGGACTCAAAATTAAAACAGTTAACCCATTCTATGGCACATGAACATGTGCAGAGATGATTTTATAAAACAACAACATGAGAGACAGAAGGACACTGATAAATAAATGAAGGGACATCCATTTGATGGAATACTATATAGCCATTAAAAACGAGTACACAGAAGACTAATGACATAGAGACACGTTCATTATTTATCGGTTAGGAGAAAAAGGAGGTTATTAAAACAACTTGTTTATTAATGCGATCTCATTTTATTTGTTTTTGGTGAGTATTGCATGCACACAGCACTTAGAAAAAAGACTAGTAAGAAAGACAGGAAATGTTAACTGGGAATTTCCGGCAGGGGGAACCATGACAATTTTAACTTTCCTCCATAGAGTTCTTGGTAATTTCCAAAAATTTTTGCAACGATAAACATGTATTTCTTTTGAAAATGGAAAGCACCCCAATAAATGTCACTTAAAGTGTTTAGAAAAAAGGCCTTACCCCTGGGGTTGGTAAGTGTGGCTTCCGTGGCCTTCCCGCCATCCCCACAACGAGTGTCATCAAAGGGGAGGCACTGGTCACCTGTCCCCGCAACCACCTCAGAGTTCTTGACGAGGTCCTTCACCACCACGGTGGACTTGATCTTAAAGACCCGCCGGCTGTTGGTGTCAGAGAGGAAGATGGCCCCACTCATAGGGTCCGTGGTCAGGTAGTACTTATGTGCTGGACTGTGACTGGAAAACAAGGACATGCCCATTGGAGAGCACTTTCTTTTTTTCCTATCAGGTAGCCAGAGATATATACAACTTAAATCCAAGCCCAAGTGTCTTATGGAAATGATGTCCACATTTTGGGTGACAGTTCCCCAATTTTTCTGGCCGCAGTGGTTGGTCTAACTCTCCCTTCCACTCAACCATCAATGCCAATGATTGTGATGCCCAGCCCAGTGCCACATCATGTGCTCAGTATGTGTTTTCTTAAAAGGATTATCAATGAGGCTTACCATACGTAGCCTGTAAATCCAAGCCAGAACCATGAAAGTGGTTGACTTCAGAGAACACTTTTAGAGTTTGACTCACAAGCTCTTCTCTCACAGAGTTTTTATAGCAGCCACAACCCTGCTTGGGACTGACTGATAAGACCCTGGCCAAATCTGACACACTGCCGGCATCAACACCGTCTTCAGCTGACACTCGTGTTACACTTATCAGGAGCCCAGTATTCTCCCACTTGCAGTCAGATACAAATGAATTGCACGATTAGTTTGTAATTTGTAGCAACATCCAAGAAAAAATAAAACACCAGAGCAGTGCTGATGATGGTTCTATTTCTGGAAAACTGTCATAAAGACAAGGCTATGCTAACAGAGGTAAGTGAAGTCAGACCACGACTGTACAGAGGCATTACGGAGACAAGGCCCTGTCTCTAGGCAGAGGGTAGGAAAAATGCACAGGCTTTGGAATCAGACCAGTCCGGGTTCTAAGTCTAGCTCTGTCATTTCCAGGTTCTGAGACTTAAGGAAATTACTTGGCCTCCTGAGCTTCCAGTTTTCTTTATCTGCAAAATGGAGATGTTAATAGCTACCTTGTTGGTGTATTGGAAAAATTACATAAAATAGTGTAAGACAAATGTTCAGCATGATACACAGCACCTTGTAGGTACTCCATTAACTGGTGTTTTAATTACTGGTCATTATGTCTGTTTCCGTACTCAGAGAGGACTTCAGAGTAGGTGCCGCTTATTAAGCTTGGATTCTGTTATCGCACGATACTGATTTATAATTTCTTCCAAGTCTAGGCCACATTGGAGTTGGAGTCATAACTCCTGGGAAGCTGTTCTCAGCTCCTGTGCATGGCCTGATATTTCCCAGGTCCTTAAACTGCATCTCATATTGACAGCCCATTATTCCAAGTCTCTGGAAAGTCTTCTGGTTCAAAGGAATCTCTCTGTTCAGGCTGGATGGCCCGGCACTGGCCATTTTCACTGGACAGTGGGACATACTATGTTAAGGGAAGCGGGGAAGAGTGAGCAATGCCTAGAGCACCCACAGAGTAGGGGCGCTGAACATCCCCTCGGGATGTAAGTAAGGGGGTTAGAAAAGTCTAGAAAGAAGTTATTTCATATTTTATCAGGCATGTAAGTTTTGGGTCTTTAAAAGAAGAAATTTTTTACAGATTGGTGTTTTTTTTTTAATTACGTGTGAAAATTGGGGCACCTTAATCTTTTTAGTGTCAAGGTGTCTAAAGGTGTTAATCTGGCCTTGACTGTCTGTCATCATAACCATCCCTCGCTTTGGACAGTGTCTTGGGGACTGGCAGCTTCTAACAAGGCTTTCCTTCCTTCGTTTCCTCTTCTTGAATTTGACTAAGATGTCATGATTTCCTCCAACCGTCTTGCCTCTCCAGCCCTAACACTACTGTCCTATCACCTTTTTCTTGAATAAAGGGCAGGTCTCTCCGCCTGTAGCCTGGGTCCTCCCCAAGCTATTCTCTACCACCTAACCCAAATACCAACATGTCACCTCAATACTTTTCCTTCTAGGACTGCCCATTATTTATAGGCTAAGTTCAGAACTCCCAGCCTAGCAGCACACAAGGCCCACAATGCTCTGCTGCTGCTCCATCTTCCCAGCCTTCTTCCAGACATTTCCTCACAGACCTCCTGCACTCCAGCAATACTGACAACTTGTCCCTCAACGTGCCTTCATGTGTTTTTATATCTGCTATTCCTGCCCCATGGGAGATCCCTTCCCCTTCCCTTTTCAGTCTGCTGACCTGCTACTCACTCTTCAGGGGTCAGCTCAAATGGCACCCTTTCTGGTCAAACCTTCCCGGACCTTTCTTCTCTGTGCACTGAGATTCATATCTGTTCATATCTGGATTACAGGACACTTAACATAATGCTGTGGCTATTTATTTATGTATCTGTTTCCCAAATCCTACAGTTAATACTTGAAGAGACAGGCTTTTATTTATTTTTGTATTTCCAGTGATCAGCTTGGTGCCTTCTAGCTCATAGCAACCACTTGCATTAAGTAAATGGCATCACCATTTTTAGTTCATTTAAGTGGTATTTTCAATCAAATTCCTGAGTTTTTCTTTTACTTCTCTTTTGGGGGCGGTGGTAACAGGGGAGCTGTCCTGTTTATCCCGAAATGACTCCTGTGACTTACCCTATAACGTGGCACAGATTTAATCTTTTCCGATGACACTGGTGCTGGCTAGATAAAATGCAGTGACCTTAGATCCCACTCTGTAACGCTAGGGCAGCCTTGATCTTTCTGCTTTCCTGATAATAGCTGTGAGGTGGAGGTGATTATTTCATTCCTTTGTGCATTACTCATGATAAACTGGTGCTATCCACCTTGGCAGAAAAATGGGTCCTGAGGGAGTAAGATGAGGGGCCCTGTCCACTTAGATTAGCCCCCTGCGTTTCTGGCTCATGTCTTTTTGCACTGCCCCAGAGAAGTGCCACTCACGTGGAGCTTCTCAGATTGGTGAATTCCAGAACAGGGCCGCATTGGCAGGATCGTTCCAGAGTTTATAAATGCTGTGGCCCTATCGTTTGTGCCCAAGGACAAATTTGAGGTCTGTGGTGGTTTAGATGTGAATTCTAATTTGAGAAAGTCACCTAAATCATTCAAGCTGTAGGTCCTTTAGCTGTCAAATGATTAAGTCCCTGCTCTGCTTTGCTCAGAGGCTTGTCATTAGGATCAAATGAAATTATCCATCTCAACAGCCCTTTCCACTTGGCAGAGCTCACTTCTTCCTCATGCCACCTGCACTGGGAAAAGCACCCGGTCCTCTGCTGGGAGCAGTGCCACCTGTCTGTGGAGCACAGCTGCAGAGACGACTGTCATGAGAACAGAAGCATTCTCTACCATCTCTGGGTGCCTATTCCTTTCTGGACACTGCGCTAGCATTTTACACTCATGATCTCATGTTCCTCACAACCGCCATATGAGGCAGGTGCTTCTTTTTTTTTTTCAAAGTATTTCAGAAAACTAAGACTGAGAGAGGTGAAGTGACTTGACCAGGGTCAGAAACTGCTAAGTAATAGGATGGATTTTCAACTCTGATCTACTTGACTCCAAAGTCAGTGTTCTTCTTACTTCTCTACACTGCTTCTCAGGGTCCAGGAAGCTCCACTGCCACCAGAGTACCTGCTCATATCTTGAAACTGAGCTCAAGCATCACCTCATCTGTAATGCCATTCCTTGATTCCTGGGCTCCCCTTACCCTCACTGATAGAATTGGCCACTTCTTTGCTGTATTCTCACTAGACTCTCAGCAGATTGTACTTTTCCTACCTCTAGCACCTTAAGACATGTTTCTGTTTGGTAGCCTGTCTCCTCCATGACATCTTGAACTCCTCAAGGGTAGGGACTGGCTTCGAGTCCCTGGTGCTTAGACCTGGGCCAGGGCAGAGGAAGTGCTCCAGAAAGGTCTGCTGAATTTATGAATCAGTGAGTAAGTGACCATCTGCCTCCCTGGGAGAATATGCAGAAAATACCCACGGCTAAGGATCTTAGAGTGATGGCTCACAAACATGGCTACACTTCAGATTCACCTGGAAAGCTTTCAAAAAAGCCTCACGCATAACATCTGAAGGGTCTGGGCATCTGTATCTTTAAGATCTCTCCAGGTGACTCTGAGGCACAGACAGATTTGTAAACCATGGCCTTAGGCCAGTGCTTCTCAAACTTTAATGTCCATATGAATCACCTGGAGATTTTGTTAAAATGAGGATTTCAGTTCAGCAGTTCTGGGGTGTTGCTGCCTCCAGTCTGTATTTCTAACGAGTTCTCAGAGGATGCCAGTGTTACTTGACTGCACTTCAAGTAACAAGGCCTTAGAAGACTCTGCCAACCATAAATGCATGGGATAGACGATGGCCTACGGCTGGGACCCTGGGCCCAGTTCTGTGGCAGACGTGTGTCTGACCCAGTTCTGATCCTGAGCAGGGCTGCGCACAGAGTAAGGTCACAGCTCTGTTTCCAGAGTCTGCCTAAGGCCCACATTCTTTTCTATTTTCTTAAACATAACCTTGGTTACATAAAATCTTAAGAGACTATAAGGGTATCATTACTGAAGTTAATGAGCTAAAGTCAAGCCTCACTCTGCCCTCTTTCTAGGGAATTTCCTAGCAGGAGCTGCGAGCCCAGGAGTTTCTTGGGATGAAAGGTGATCTAGTCTCTGCTTCTGAGTGAGAATTCTCCCTTTGCCTCAGAGTAAGGTCTACCTTGTGCAAAGGAGCGTCCCTTGACCACATCTGGTGGCAGCCCTAGCAGAACCTGATTTACTGGATCTTGGAACCAATGGGAAGAGCTCAAGTATGAGAGCCACACAGACATGGGTGCAAATACCAGTTCTACTGCCCACTTGGTAGGCGACTTTGGGCAAATTGCTTCATTACTCTGAGCCTCAGTTTTTTCATCTGAGAAACGGGGATAATCACATCTACTTCAAATGGGTATTGTGGGGACAAAATTGTATAAAGAATGCAAATCTTGAGCATAGTACTTGTTCATTAAAAAATAAAAATGGGAGGGTAAAGTGGGTAAAGGGGATCAAATATATTGTAGCTGAAGGAAACTGGACTTTGGATGGTAAACACACAATAGAATATACAGATGTCAAATTATAATGTACACCTGAAAATTATATAATTGTATTAACCAATGTTACCAAAGAAACTTAATTTAAAAAAATGCCCAATAAATGGTAGCTGGTCACTTTGAGAAACCTCCAGAAAATTTATGTTGCTACATAATGGAAAAGACAGGTATGGTAGACTTAACATTGCCCTGTCCAACCTATTTCCTGGGGCAGTTAAGGGCTCTGCTAGAATTAACATAATATGTATAGCTGTGATTGATCTAGACTGAGTTCAAATGTACTTCTGAGCAACAGGCTTCAAATATTCCTCTATGACCCTGGGGAAGAGATCTGGGAAGAGATGAGGATCCTTATTCCCTGAAGGGGTCCACAGAGGAAGATGCCCAAAGGATTAGTGGTCCCTGGACTGAGCGTGCTCAGCGTCGAGGCCAAAAAGGCCAAAGGCAGAGATGAGACTGCTCTGAGGAGTACACACACACAGCCTAAGAGCACCAGCCTGAACAAAAAGCTATTCCTGGGAACAGCTGAAACAGTTAGTGCTAACGAAGAGGACAAAATTTTAGAATTTCATTATCCACTTCTGACATCCACTGATGGGGACACGAAGGCCCAGAGAAAGGAAGGGATTTGCCAATGTCTAGGTACCAGTTAAAATCAGAGCTGGAACCCAGGCCTCCTTATTCTGGATTAAATTCAGAAAACTGAAAGGCAGAAAAGAATTCCTTTTCCTCTCCTACTTTGGTCACTTTAGAAATAGTTTTTAGCACCTGAGAAAACAATGAATTGAGAGAAAGCAAGAAACTGGCTTTGAAATCATACCATAGCTGTAGCAAAAGATCACTAAACATCAGAAACAACAGGCGCCGAAACCATAACTCTCTCAATTTACAGATGGCAAGATTAAAAACCAGAAAAGCAAGGTGACCAGCCCAAGGTCACATGATGAATGCACAGCAAAGCTGGACAAGCACCCTGACATCCTGACTCTTCCCAGCTAGGTCCCCCGGTATCCTGGCTGTGACCCAGGCAGTTATCACCACTGATGGACATTTTTAATGTTCAGTGCTAGGTGTTCATCATGATCTTCACTGAAATATACTTCACATGAAATATAGTGAACTTGAGGGCACATATCAACGCATAGTTCAGTATCATCTATACGAAGCTCACTGAAAATCTTTTAGATTTCAGTATCAGAAAAAAATATTCCTCCTCTGAGAAGTGGGCATATTTTCCCATTTCCGATAATGCAGACCATAGAAATATTTGTTTCCCTGTTTATTCTGTCTGCCGGGAAGTTCAGAGTCTAATTCGATATATGATTACATATCTCTGTTTCCTCTGTTTTTCTTTTGTTCCTAAATTCTATTTAATTTACTTTAATGCATGTGTCTTTGATAGTAAGAGGACTGAATTCCTTTTTGGGAAAGATGAAGACATCATATAATTCTTATAAAGATGATGATAATACTACATCACCACCACCACCACCGCCACCACCATCACCACTTCTGGAGCTCCTTTCTGTGCATGGCACAATGCTAGATACTTTACAAATATCCTCTGTAACCCTTATAACAACCTCTACGGGAGATTTTATGAACCTCAAGTTAGGAACTAAAGCTCAGATAGATGAAGTAATCTTTTCTAAGTCACACAAATGGGGAGCTTCAGTTTTCTCAACTGTGAATTGGATGTATCATGAGTACCTCCTTCATAGGGGGTAAACTGTTATATAAACCGTGTAAACCACTTAACTCCCTCTCTGCTACACATTAATGCTCTGTACATGTTAACTATTATTATGATCTTAGTATATATGATTGTTACCTGAATACTATATCTAATCATGTAGATATTGATATTATTATTGGATTTTGGGTCATCTACCTCCTATCATCTTAAGACTTTCTTTTATCACAACTTAGCATCCACTTCATATGCCACTTTGATCTGAGCCACATGTAGGTGACTGAGAGCACCTCTGTAGCAGTGCAAACCAAAGCTCCATCTGCGTAAGGCAACTTTCAAGTAATCCAAAAGTGTGTGAGGCCGGGAGACTCTAAAGAGACTGTTACCCAGGAGTCAAATAAGTGCCACAGTAACAGGTGACGCTGACAGGCAGACATTTCTCCTGGTGTATCCAATGAGGTTCACTTCTGTCTGCTGTAGTGTCACTGTGAGCCTACATGACAAGGGGTATTGCTCTCTTTGTGCGGTCTGTAGGGTCTGGAAATCCTACCCCACTTTGTTCTTGTTGGCAAACTGTCTGGTGGGGTCACCTGGCATCCCAGCCACTAAAGTCGAGGTACCTAGAATGCCCACAGAAGTGCAAATCTGAAACCTGTCTTCTTCTAGTTTCTTCTCTTGATCGAGATGTTCTCAGGACTTCCCACTGTGACCACCAAAGTCACTCAACACAGTTAGGATGATGTTCTCCTTTATTCTAAGGATAAGCAGACTGTGGCGTTCACATTACTATGCCAACATTAAAATTATTCCTTATTACTTCAGTCTGTCATGTTCACAGACTACCAAATAAACTGCTGCACTTTGCTAGAGAATAAAGGAGTTCAGGCTCTCACACGTACCCACCATTATTAATGACGTCCTTTCATTGTAACTGATTACCTCCAATCAGTTCCAGCCACAGAGGATTCATTTGCCATTGAGCCTTCTGAAATTGACACATGCATCTTACCACACAACATGCAACAAGGCAGAGGAGAGACAGGAAATTCTCCACTGGTTGGCTTACCTATGTCTGAAATCTTTATTTCTGACAGAAGACAGGAGAGCAGGGAATAGAAGAAAGAATGAGGTGTTAGCAGCAGGGTTAGAAGCATTATTAGCAGCCTGAAAACTTGACAGCAATGGTACTATACAATTCTATAATAAATAAAGACTTAGCAGCTATGACACTGATATATTTTATAGTGGATATTGCTTGTCAGTGAGCTCACTTACAAGCAGCTACATATCACAGAAGAGGCATGGTTTCACCTGTACCACTACTGCTGACTTCAGGAAAGAGGACAAGGTTGACACATGGTGTTGCTTTCACCAGGGCTAAGAAAGAAGTTGAAACAATAAACTCCCTGGCCAGACAGACACATGCTGTGTCTCTGTCTGTGCCCGCTGTCTTACAAAGAGTTATCAAAACGTGCGTAGCCCACTATGGTCCTCTTCATAATATAATACAGAATTGGAGATACACTATGATTAGAAGGGAGAGGCTAACACAGAGAAACAGACCTGGGGACAAAAAAAAGACTGGAAGAAAATATATAAAGATGACGATATATTGATAAATTTATTTTTCTTTCTAAATTTCATTTACTCCTCCCTTCCTTACCTGCTGTCTTCCATAATCTCCCCAAAATGGTGGGAGGAAGACAAGGAAAATGGGCTCTCTTACTTTAAAGATGTGAAAATGGAGGCCCAGAGAGGATAACTGTCTTGCCCCAAGCTGCACAGCTTCTCTGCCAAGGTGGGCTGATCCCTTAGGCCACAGCTCTTTTCCTCACAGTATAGGAGATAGAAAGACAATATGAGAAGCTAACTGGAGCAAACATCCTCAAGGGTTCCTTCTTCCTTGACAAATGTCTTTGTCAGTCAAACTCATAACAGAGAGAAGAAAGGCAGAGAATGTTCCATCAGTGGCTTGGTTCTCATTCAGCCCGATATCTGATTTCCTATGACTACACAGAATGAGAGTTTCTCAATCTTTTCATGTCCAAAGACCTTCTCCTTCACTTGTCCCTGTGCGTGTGGGCAAGTACTAACGGTCTCCTCTTGGGGGCTGTGATGGCTGTCTGTTGGCCAGCAAGCTTTCCCCTCTGTTCACCTATGCACTGCAGAGTGAGATTCTCAGCAGGCACTCACCTCCAGGGAATAACTTAATAAGGCATTCAGCCAAAGTGGTCCTCATTGGGTCAATTGACAATTCTTTGATGAGGAAGAGCTACATGATGGCCTTCTGGTTTTGGGTCCACCATTCTAGAAGCTAGACCTTGGGCAAGTTCTTCAACTTCTCTAACTCTCCTTTTTCTTGTTTGTCATGGGCATTAGTAATCATTATCTCGCAGAACTCTTATACTGGGTAAAGAGCAAGGGCCTCACAAAAATGAGTTTCCTTTTCCCCTGGCCACTTTGGAGGAAGGTGTTCCAGCTGAAGGGCCTGTCCCACTCATATGGACCCCAGCCCAGAAGAAAGCAGTTGTGAAAAACTTGGTATAATTTCTCCTAAAAAAGGAGAGCAGGGCTTCTCTATGTCTAACCACAACTTCTCTGTGACCAAAGAGCCCACAGTATTGTTGTTCTAAAGAGATGTGGTTTAGGCAGGCATAGAGAAAGTCCAACACATCAGGCCCTTCCCTGAGCTGTAAGTGTGGCTGTGCTCTACTGCTCATTGTTGGGATGGAGGAAAAGAAGAGATCGACTCGGCTGGCTTGGCAGCACCTTAGGGGCAGAGAGATGCTGCCTGATTTTAGCCTGGAGGTCTTATCTCAGTATTAGGCAGCTGAAGAGAACTCCTAAACCTGATGAGTGTTAAGTAACAGGGCCGATCTCGGTAACACTGGCATGGGACCTTGGCCATTAAGCTATCCTTGTCCTTATAAAAAAGACTCATGTAACTAAGTGAAATCAGGTTGGTGCTAGGAGGCAGAGAGAAGATTCAAGGGCTTCCAAGGAGTCTAATTCTTGGTTGCTAGCAGCCTTCTACATCACCTGGATGCAAGGTTAGCACCTCTCTGTCCCAAGAGTGGTTTGTCTTCGTTGTGGTGCCCTGTAAAAAGCAGCACTTGCTTCCCCAGAGTCCCCAGCAGGGAAGTGAAAAGTTTAGCCTCTGAGATGGGAAGTGAAAAGTCTCTGAGTCTGACAGGTGAGGCTCTGTCCTGCCCCTTTCTCGGGATCCAGTGGGAAATGCCAGGTAATCCTAATGGCAAAGGGACATTGTTAAGAACTGTGAGGAAGGCATCACCATACACACCTCAGCTCCAGGATGTTGGTGACATTCCCAGATGGGAAGATTCTTCGGATGTAGTTGAAATCTCCGACATAGAGGCTCCCATCAGAGCCACATGTCAGGGCCACAGGGGCCAAGAGCTTGTTGCCGTCAGCAAGGCCATTGCAGCTGGGACAGGAGATGCTCCTCCGGCGTCCATTGCCCATGATACTCCCGATGACAGGGGGCTGCTGAGACACGAACTGGTTCTCCCCATTCCCTTTGTGCAGGATGCCTGCAACAAGCACAGAACAGAACCACCGATGGAGCAGGGTGAGGCTCTCTTCTGTGGCTGACCACGGAGTGGCCTAAGTTTCACAAGCAGTGCAAGATCCCTACCTACCATTTCTACACTCATCTCCCAAGGCTGCTTCACCTCCAGAATGAAACCCAGAGGAGCCTGAACAGGCCATATTGATTTATTGATTGAATCCTCACGACAACTCTGTAAGATAACAGGGGAACAGGCTAGGTGGCTTACCTGAGGTTACACAGATGATACTGGAAGTTTCCTGAGTTTGGGCTCTCAACCATTCAGTTCCACTGCCTCTCAAATAGATGGCACACATCTCATGGACCTAGTCCAAGTCTCTACTACACATGAATTCTTTATTGCACTTGCCTGTTTTTCTCTCTTTAGACTGATACTATTTCAAGGTGGGGGCTGTGTCTTCTCCCTTTTCTATATCCCCAGTGTCAGAGTCAGAACCTGACACAGAGTAAGTACCGATATTTATAGAAATGCATAAGGGAAACTCAGTCTCTTCTCACCAAGGAGACCCCAGTTTTTACCTGGTTTTGTTGCTAATGGGCTGATCCCAGATCTTGCAGAGATCTCTTCACTGCTTTAGTATCCTTGGACCTGTTTTCCCACCAGCAAAATGAAGGGATTGACCTCAATAACTCATAAACTTCGTCCCATATCTAATAGTTTCTTTTCAGGCCCAGATCATCCTTTATCTCCTGTATATTGTCACGGCCACCAAATTGGACTCTTCACCCTTACCAGCTGATGCCTGAGTGAGTTTTGGTTTTCATGGTCATGAGCATATTTTCCCAGGCTGTCATCTATTAGCTTTGGCCTTTATTGAACAGATATCTTCCATTTTTATGTCGTCTAATCGATCATTTTTCTACTCGAATGTTTGTGCTTTTTGGGTTTTAGTGAATCCTTTGAGATCAAAAAGATATTCTCCTATATTTTCCTCTATTAATTTTAAAATATTATCTTTTAAATTTGGATGTTTATCAAACTTTATTTTGTTTATTTTGTAGACAATATGAACTTAATTTTTTCTCCATGTATTGAGCCAGTTTTCCAAGTATCAATCTCTAAAACACCTACCCATCCTCCACTGTAACGTGATGCCACCTCTATTGTATACCAAGTTCCAATGCACATGGTGTGCAGCAGAAACTTGTAGGTATCCATGGATCTCCACGCTATCCCCCATCCTTACTCCATAGTTATAGAAACCCTGATGTTTAGTTGGGCACAGGACCATCTGGAACTGACTATAATCTCCACCCTGTGTGCAGCTCTACTCAGCAGGTGATGAAGTCCCAGTCAATGGTGTGGCAATAGAAGTAGTACTTGTGTTGCTGGGAGGTGTCCTTACAACGGAAGGGGCTTGCTCTTAGTCCTTTCCTCCTTGCTGGCTGGAAAGGAGATGTCACCTTGGACCATGACCTTGAGGATGGAGGCTTGAGTAGAGCAACGAGAAGAAAGGAGCCTTGACCTCTGACCCTGCAGGGCATTAAACCAGCCCTGGGTGATCTAGCTCAAGACTTTCAGGTGAGCGAGAAACAAATTTTTAATAAGTTTGCAATTCTGTTATTTTGGCTTTTCTGATGTTCATGGCCAAACCTAGTTCTAATTACTACTCATAGGTCAGTGTCTGAAGTCCTCGTCCTGTCCCATGGAATCTAATTATCTGTTCCTGTGCCAGCACCACACAGTTTTAGTTTTTCTAAGACAGCTTAATATCTGGAGAGTGCCTCTTTGTATTCTTATTTTAAAAAACTGCCTTAGCTAATTCCAAATATTTATTCTATCATTAATTGTAGAACTAGCTTGTCAATTTCACCACCCCCCATCCCCCCCCGCCCCCAAAAGCATGTCGAGGCTTTGATAGGCATTCACTGCATCTATAGGTTAGGCAGGAGATATCCAATATCATCCCAGAACAAAGAGTGAGCTATCTAACAAATACAGATCTGATTGTGTCTCCGGCATGCTTTAAACCTTTAGAGGCTTGACATTTCCTTCTGAATGAAGTTGAAAGTTCTAATCTTACCCTGGGCTCCAGCTGCTCAAGCCCCCAGCTTTGGCTTTTGCTATTCCCTCCATTTCACCCTTTGCTCAAACCACAAGGAACCTTCTAGCTCCAGTTACTCTTCTTTTAGGCTTCAGTGCTTTGGCACATACTGTGCCCCCTGCTTGGAATGTTCTCCCTACTTGTGATACAGGGCTACTCCTTTAGACCCTCTGAGACTCAGTTTAGTTCTCTCCAAAGACACACCTTGCTGAACCAAGAAATTGAGTGAGGTGCTCCTCATCTATGCCCCACAGTGTCCCCCGCTTTCCTCTATGATGGCACTGTCCATGGCACAGCATGGAAATTGCCTGGAAAGTGTTTGTTTCTGACCAAATTCTTGAGGCCTTTTGATTCTGCATCCTCAGGGTCTAGCAGTGACAAGCAAGAGTAGGTTTCCAAGGAACATTTGTTGACTAATCTTTCAGACTGACTGACTGCATACGAGCCTATGGAATCTGCAGTGTGCATTTTTGTTTGTTTGTTTGTTGTATTTTTTTGGTCTCGCAAGGCACAAAGGATATGAGACAAGGGTCACACCCATGACCTGGCTCTGGGGATTCTATTAATCCACTCACCACTTTGGATGTTGAGGGCATGATGCTTGTCCAGGCTCCATCCTCCCAGCTTGGAAGCATCAATTTCATAGCCCTGCAGCATTGCTGTTCTTTTTTCCCACAGGATCAGATCAGGGCAGGATTCGTACTCATAACCCACGGAAACTGCAGACAACAAAAGGCATGGAATGTATAGGTGAGCAAAGCCTCTTCTTTGTTGTCTCTGTCTTTTGTAGGAAAGGAAAAAGGATCCTATTTCTTAGTGGAACCAGATCTATGTGCAATACAAACACAGGGATGCCAAGCCTGAATATCCTTTTTTTTTGAAGAGTGATGGTACGTTATTAGGAAAAGTTAAACGAAGGTACTGAATTTTTTAAAAAAGGACCCAGGTGAATCGATTCCAGGGAAATAATCTTTAGCATGGGAAATACTTTAGGCACAAAAGTCTTCACTGCAGCATTATTTTTAATAGTGGAAAACTGGAAGTAATCTAAAGGTTCAGAAAGGGCTAGAGGTTGAGCAAACCAAAGTGTATCTACTTGAGGAATATTATGCACTACTGGAAATTATGGCTACGAAGACCACGGGGTGTCATGGAAAATGCGTATGGAATAATGCTAAGTTGAAAAGACTGGTTATATACAGTATGATATCTGTGTTAAAAAATTCATACATAAAAAAATGTAAATTTTAACGAGTAGCTGTATTTGTTTATAGGAACACGTACGACTATTTCTACTTTTTGACCATTTATCAAATTTTTATTAATGAGCATAGTAGTGCATGGGGGATTAGACCTTCATGGGTTGGAGCTGCTAATAGTCCAGCTCTGAAACAACCCTGGGAGCCTGCTCTCATCCGGAAGCTGAAATGAGCATAGCCAGCCTCAGAAGCCCAAGGTCTGGGTAAAACTGGGATTCCAGGGGAGGCTATAGTCACCTTCCGCTTCATCTGAAAAAAAGATAGCCATAACAATAACAAAGAGACAACCTCTCTGATTAGAAATAAGGTAAAGAGGCCAGAAAGGCTTTCTGATGAAGGAAGAATCTTAGCTCCTGTACTTCAATAAAACTAGAGAAACCCAGGAGCTCTAGACACTCATATTTGTAATGGGTAAATTCAAGTCCAATGGCTGTGGGAGCCAGGGCAATATCCAAACAGCTCTGTCTTGGTGGCACAAAATCTCTTTCAGCCCATCACATACCACCATGGTGTTTTGTCAAGGGGCCTTTTTGGTTTTGTAATACCTTTTTTAATGGTCAAGTTTTCTACATTTAGGTCTTTGAGTACATTCTTTTAGGTCAGGGATGGTCACTGAAAGGCCCTGCAGGCCAACTAAGCCTTAGGTACTTCTGAGAAGAGGGAGGAAGAATAGAAACAAGCAAGGTGGAGAGATAGCCCTGTCACCTCCCCTCTCCTCCGAGTGCTATTGTCTCTGTGAGGACCATGCTGAGTCCGATGGCTGGGAGACTCACCGAAGGCTTCTGACAGCCCAAACACCTTCTGGTTGTAGACATCTGTCTTATCCCAGATGAAATAATAGGACAGGTCTGGGGCCGCAGCAAACCACTTCCTGAAGAGGCGGCCCTCAACTGCCACCATTAGGTGGACCTTCATGAGATTGAAAGGGATGGTAGGATGGGTCAGGCTGATCCTCAGGACAGATTTATAGCCCGGTGTACGGCTGCTCAGGTAGTTCAGCTTCATCTTGCAGCCAGAGATAGCGATTTCCTCTTGTAATGCCTAGAGAGACAGATCACAGCAAGTGATGGTCATGGAATAACCGGTGGGAGGGAGATGGCCACAGCCCCATGTATTCTGGGTGTTCAGAGGCGAAGGAGGAAGCAGCAAGGGAAAAAGGGGAGAAGGGGAGAGGAGGGGCAGGAATTAGGAGTGAAGAAAGAAGAGGAGAAAGCAGAATATGAAGAGGAGTAGGAGGAGGAGGTGGAAAGGAAGAAAGGGGTAAAAGGGAGGTAGGGAGGAGGGAAAGAAATATCAGAAAGCCTGGTTTCCAGGGCCAACTCTTTCACTGACAGCCCTGCCTCACTGAGCCTCAAGTTCCTCCTCCATTCAACAGGGGTGACAATGCTCAGCTCATTGCATAGTGAAAGGAACACGTAAAATAATGTGTGTAAAATACTTACAGTGTCGCCTCTCATTCATTAGCTGTGTCATCCTAGAAAATTCATGGAACCTCGTAATCTGTTTCCTCACTGGATCAGCATGAAGATTAAATAAGGTCACACATACGAAGTGCCCAGCACATAGTGAAGACTCAGTAAATGTTACTAAGTGGGGTGGGTGGTGCTGTTGGTGGTAGTGTTGCTGGAAGTAGGGGAACTATGAAGAAAGTTCCCTCAGACTAATGTGGACAGCTGCAAGGATTGTTTCTCTCTCAAAACTTTCCTAAAGTATGATCTGTTTCAAATGGCTTTCTTTTTCAGGAAAACAAACAGAGACCATAGATGTTGCCCAAACAATTATGCGGGGTTGAGAGCACAGCCTGCCAAGGACCTGCAGCTAATGCGCCCCCACCCCCAGCTTGTCCGTAGAAAGAGACTGAATTGGTTGCATGGAGTTTCCATGCTCCAGTGCTGTTCTAGATGAACGGAGTGGTTCTACTGGGTGCAATGGGCTCAGTTCCAAGATGGAAAGTTGAAATTAATGCCAGGATTTTCTGGAACATGGCAAAAGCAGAGAAATTTTATCAGCTTGATGCTCTGGGCGCTGTTTCAAGAGGAGGACATTAAATCAATTGTGGCTAACATATCCATTAAAACGACAATGGTTATTCTACTTTCTGTTCACAGAAGAACTTGGCCTTCACAGAGAAAGCTTTTTCCTTTCTGTCCATTTCATATGTGGGTGTGAGCTCTCACTCCCACCTCATTCTTCTGAACACACAAAATTTTAGGAATTGGGCCTAAACCAAAGCAATCTTCCTAAATTTCAGCTTATAAATTCTAGGCAAAGCAGGCTCTATATCCCGGTGTATCACAGGCAGGGTTCAAGTGCCATCCTGATGCTCTCATAAATATTTACCTCTTTAATATACCCTTTAAAATATATATCTCCCAGTACTTGCAAAGGCTAGCCAATGACAGGCCTGGGAAAACCCAAGTATGTTTTCATGTATTTCATCAGTCTGATCATAAGCAAAGTTTGTGACCCAGCTGGGCTTGGGGACACCCAGCCCAGGGAGTCCTATAAAGAGGGTGGGACCTTTAACCTCACTCGTTTCAAAGTTCTTGCTCCTAGGAAAATGTCTAGCTGGAGCTGAACCAGGCTTGAGTAACAGATTACTTCTTTCCAGCTAGCTCAGTCTCCACTGACAACCATTTAGCAAGAAAGGTCTGCCTGGTAGTTGAGACAGGAGACAAGTGCTGAATCTCTGAATAAACGTGAGCTTTCAATCTGGGGGTGCAATGAGAATTTCAAAATGGTTGTATTTCCTTTTTGTGGCCTAGCTTCTGAAGCCACTCAATAGGGCACATGTAGAGAGATGTGTTTGCTCAGCCAGGCATGAAATATACACACAAAAATGTAAAAATGCTCTGCTACATCAGCATAGGCAATCCATTAACATGCACATGCCAGTGTTCCCATTAGGCAGGCAGGACCTCTGGGGCTTCTTCCTTGCACTACAATCTCTCCTTTTCCCTATTTCTGCCAGAAGAAACTGGGCTGGAGTAGTGGAAGCAATTCAAATCTGCATAGCTTTTCAGGCAAAGAATCCATCTTGATTTCTCTCAGATTAAAATACACCTTTCCACATTACTTCCTTTTAATGATAATCAAATAAAGCATTTGCATGTATAGATTTGGGCCAAAGCAATCCTTAATTGGCATGAAGGCAGTACATGATAAACAATCTTAATAATAATAATGGCTAAGCTTTATTGAGCATTTATTAGGTGCCAGAAGTTGTACTAAGCAATTCATATACACTTTCTCATTTAATCTTTATTATGATGCTCACTATTTGGGACCTTCTGTTTCACTCTTCTTGGTAGAACCTATAATCACAAATATTTTAACAAAATAATGAGAGTGTGGGGGGGACACTGGAGCTTAGGGGAAAGGAAAGTAGACGTGAACTGGATGGCAGAAGGGATGAGGAATAGGGATTTGTTATATGCTGAAGGGTAGGGTGCCAGGCAGCTGGATTCTGCATGTGGGGCTGATGAGGTCTCTCTTCCCGCTGTCTGAGATCCTCTTGCACTCCCCAAATGAAACAAAGGCATGGAGAAAGTCAGTTAAGAAAGCTGGGTACCTGAATTTCTGGAACGATGGGGCCTTTCTCTGCACAGGAGCTGGCGAAGGACGTCAGCGGGGAAGGAGACACGACAGGGTTGGGGCGGGCGAAGTTGCTCAGGTCACAGCTGGGAATCTCATTCTCCTCATGTCGCATGATGATGGTTTCCATAACAAAGAAACGATCCCAAGGCAGCCAGAGGGTGTGCTCCTGTGTGATGAAAGGTGCCCTCTCAAACCGCAGGATGATGGAGATGCCGCCATTGGTGACCAAGTCAAAGCTGTTAGGGAGGGGAGGGTTGAGAAGGAGAGGAGAGGCAGGGGCAGGAAAGGAGATGATGAGGAGGTGGGGGAAGAGCAAAGGAGGAGAAAGAGAGACAGAAAGGAGAAAAAATTACCCCAACGTGTCTGAGCACTTGTCAAGGAAACTCTAAAACCTAAGAGACTTCACTGCAGCCACAAACAGAAATAGAGAGATTCCAGAAAGCATTATTTTCTTTTGAAGATGATTCCTCGTAGAGAATTTGCCAAAACCAAATTAATAACCACTGCGATGGAGAGCCATTTGCTAGGACAGCCGATGAGCCTCTGCTGTGGTGCTTCTGGTTCTGAAGGGCTTTTGGAGCTGAAGCTCAGTGAAAAGTCAGCAGAATAAAGTGAAATGAGCTCCGTCTTGGCATTAGGAACTCTAGGCCTAGTCCTGCCTCTGCCACGAACTACTGTGTGATCCTGGGTAAGACACTGAGCCTCTCTGATTCTCAATGTTCCCATCTATAAAATGTAAAGGTTCAAATGGACTCTTCTTAAGTCACTAAGATTCTATGACTCTACAGAAATTTTAGCTCTGATTATGACAGATTTATCAACATAGGCCTTTGGAATTACAAACTAGCTAAGCAATTTAGAGATGGACATGATTGGAATCATAGTATATTAGAAGTAGAACCAAAAGACTGAGTCTCAACCTCTTAGCTGTAATGAGAGCTCCATGACAGTGTCCCTGAGAGCTGCTTACTCAGCCTTTATTGGTTGTCCTTTACCAATCTGATGTCACTTCTGTGGAATCCCCATCAAGGGGCCATTGGGGTCCTACTTGTGCACTTCCAGTGATGAGCTTGCTATACACACAGGACGATTGTTCCATCTCTGGTTAGTCTTAACTGTTAGGACGGTTTCAGTTTTTTGGAACTGAGCTGGAGTCCCTCTCCTTTTTAATCCTAGGCCAACTTTTACATGCTGGGGTGACTTCAACCTAATCTTTTCCTTCTGCCTCTGACGGTCCTTCAGCACTTGGAGATAGTGATTCTGTCCATTTGCCACCTCCTGGCTGTGATGTCTCTTTGGACAAAGTCCTTTTAACTATTACTTTTAGGATGCCTTTTCAAGGCCTGTCCTCATCTGGCTTTTTTTTTTTTTTTTTTTTTTTGGTTGGAGAGCTCCTGCTAACCTCTTATCCAGTCAGAATTCTAGTTCCCTCCCCTGGGTTACCACTGCACCATGTGCACTACTTCCTAGAGCCGACATCACATTACGCTGGAATCACACATTTAGCTCTCTGGAGCAGGGACACGGATTCCTCTCATTTCTTCTGGAACCTAGCCTGGTACTTGATGGCTATAATTTACAGAATAAACGCATGAGTGACACTACAAATGTCTTTGGAACTGACTATCCACTAAACACCGTAAATTCCTTCTTACTTTGGCTGTTATTGTAAGTCAGCCTGATGTTGACCTATGCAGTGGGTTTTGGAGACCCCAGTGCAGGACCTTGCCTTTATCCCTGGTAAACACACCTTGTGGGATCGGGCTCATTGTTCCAGCTTACTTTTCCCTCCTCTAGAAGCTGCAAGGATTTTGCATTGAACTATCCTTAGTGCCAAATCTTGCTCTTGGTAGATGGTGCCCCCAGATTCAGGTTCCTAAGCTCCAAAGCCTGACTCTTCTGTTCTTTGCAGAAGCTTTTCACCCACATGGTGGGCACTACCATCCTTTGATAAGCAATGAGAGAGAAACACCAGGGAAAGTATTTAAAGTAATAGTTCAAGTTTTGGCTCTCCAGGAGAATATCTATGGTTTGAGGGAACACCCAGAGAATAACTTTTCTGTCACAGAACTGAATAGCATCTGTACTTTGACAGAATATCTTAAACCATCAAACAGAATTTTGGCCCAACACATCAGCTGCCTTCATGAGAGGATGAGTGTGAGGAGGGAGTGAGGACAAACTGAAAAGACATACTCTCATGGCAGTGAGCAAGCTGGGGGCTGCTGGCCCTGCCAAGAGCTGCATATAATTGGTTCTTGCTAAGAGCCTGGCCTGCTCATCTGGAGGGAAACCTTGTTGTGGACGTGGATACAAATCTGACCCTTAGTTCTCATACGAAGCCCAAGCAGTTTAGGGCCAGTCCAAGCACTGTCACTTCCTGCATGGATGAGTTGCGTCACCTGTCTGAGCCTCAATCTCCTCATGTAAAATGAAGTTGATGATCATAATTACTTGGCAGAGTTATTAATTCGATGGGATAATAGATGTGAAAAACCAGGGCCACATTCCCTAGGCATCATGCTCTGTATATTCCCATTTTTCAATTCAATGGGCCTGAACTGCTTTTCTCGCCTGCTATTTTGAAATTTTTCTTCATAACTTCTGTTTTCCATCTTTTTAATGATCTCTTTGGCTAACTTCTCTGCCACTGCTTTCTGTTTGTGAGTCCTTGTTAAGTCTTGAGGTCTGGCATTTTAGTGCTGCACGTGTATGTGTCTGTGTGTGCGGGGGGTGGGAGGGGAGGGTGGGGGGAGCTGGACCAATGCGAGTATCCTGGGACCTGCTGGGAAAGTGAGGTATATAAAGATGAGTTAGGCACAATCTCTGGACCTGTATATGTATACTGTCATCTCCAACTATATTTCTAGCTTTACAGTTCCTCTTGGGGTCTGAGATGTAGAAAGAAGGTGAGTCAGGGAAGAGTCAGACAGATGCTACCCAATCACTTATAACAAACAGGGATTTTCAGACACTTAGAGATTAATGACTTTCCCATACATTATGCAGTGGCAGTGTCTACATTGGGAAGAAAATTTAAGCCCCATAATGCATTGGTAACAATTATTCTGAAACTCAATTTCTAAGCTGCAGCAATTCTGGCTACTATGATGTAATTTAGTTGGCTGATTTGGGAAACACGGCTGATACTTACCTTCTAGGAACTCCGTGCTCTCAAGGGGCAGTAGAGATTTCAGGATCAGCGCAGACAGGAAGAATCAAAGCCTGGAGGTGCTAGAGTGGGCTTTCCCCAAGGGCCACAAAACTCATGTGACTTTGGTGTGTTTTATGGACCACCCTAACTAAGCATAGCAGGGCAAATGAATGATGATTTGTCAAGTCACATGAATGACGGACAAGTTTCGTGGCAAAAAAAGAGCAGTCCCTATGGCTCCTTTTTGATGACTGTTTCACAGCAGGTAATAATGTAGGCAGAATACCTGTTGCCTAGGAAGCTCACAGCTGCCACTTCCATAAAGCAGGCAGCCTCAAACTGGAAGGTAGTACAGACAGAGCGTGGGGAGGGAGGTTCCTCCATGCTGTAGTGGACGTCTGCAGAAGTGCTTCCCGGGATGGAGCATGGGCAGGGCAGGGCGAGGAGCAGTGGTCTGGCCTGGACACATTACCCCTGGGGACTGGCTGCCAGCTGGGCCCCTTCCCATTCACAAGGAGTGAGAGGAGGGGGGAGGGCTCCCATGCCAAACTTGCCAACCCTGTCTAAGAGGCGCACATGTCTATAAACAGATGAGCTTCTACTTCATTATCACCTCGGCCGGGACATGTTCACATCTGATATTGGATTAAAGAGGTGCTAAAATCAATCAGGCTGGAGCATAATTTCCAACACAGAGTGAAAATCAACCTTATGGGCTCACACTTAGCCAGATGGACTGCCACTACCTGATTTTATTAAAAATAGAGGACTTGTCACCACTGACAGCCTAAATATTCCACTTTCCTCCTCCTCCTCCTCTTTTCTCCAAAATATTCTCATTGCTTGTACTAGAATCATTATCTTCTCATCATTTAATACTTTGCGATTTAATAAACAGGTAATACTTACCACACACTTACTGTGTGCCAGACTCTGGAAATACAGCAATGAACCAGAGTGAGACATGGAAGTAAAATTTGTTAAACACCTACTATGTTCCAAGTGTTTCTTCGGCCATCATAGAATCTAATCCTTACAACCAATTTGTGAGATAGTGTTAGGACCATTTAATAGATGAAGCTGATGCCCAGAGAGGTGAGGAGATTTGTCCAGGAACACAGAGCTAGCAAATGGAAGAGCTAAAGTGATTTAAAAAATGTTACTTCATTCTACTGATAGTTCTCATAGGGATCCAAAAGTCAGAGTTCTGTCATAACCCAGTGGCTTCCACTGACCTAGGTCATCATAGATGGAAACCACACAGCAGGAATGCTAAGATTTCTGGAGCTGTCTGGTCTGTAGAAGGTAGTCCATATGACAGTGATTTATGTCATAAGCCATGAGGCAGGATCATACGTATAAGGTACCCTGTTGCTTATTCTAAGAACCAAGTGAGAAGAAACGGCTTAATTTATAGCCAAAGGGACTTAGGCCAGAGCAAGATACAAGGTCACACAGCTAGTAAGTTGCGAGCTGGGCATCTGAATTCAGGTGCACTGAACCCAAGTCCCAACCTCTTTCCACACTGTCATGCTGCAGCAGCTATGAGGCAAGACCATGAAAGCAGGGCCTTCACTAACCCTGGTCCACAAAAGGTCTCCTACCTGCCATCTTGCCTGCTGATTGTGTATCCGAAGAGAGGATTATTGGCAAAACTGATGTTCACGCCAACCAGCGGGGTCCCATCTGATGTCATCACTTGACCACGAATGACGCATGCATGCCTGTGGGTGGAGAAAAAGCATGATATACTTTTCACGCCCAGGACCCTGGCTGGCAGGGATCCCCTAACCCTGGGGAGGTCAGAAGACAGAAGCAGCCCATTCAGACAGTCTTGGTACCCAGGGTCTCATGGTATTCACTCAAGATGAACGATAATCTTCTTTTTTTTCATATTGCCTCAATTTAAGGCATCAAAGTATCCTCTAAAGAATTATTAATGGTAGACGTTTTCAGATACCTCACTCAGAGGTTATAGTCTAAGGATACCACATTATGCTGTAAAGAGAGAGAGCTGATCTGAGAGGGCTATAGTGTCATTATGTGTGTACATTTGGAGTCATGTGAGTTGGACTCAAATTCTAGCTTCACCACTTTCTAGCTCTCTAAACCTGCACAAGTACATGAAAGCTGCTGAATCTCTGTTTTTTCATCCTGGCGTAGAGTAAGCTCCATAAATGGCAGTGGTTATTATTGTCACTAATAGTATCACTGGAAATGGACATATTAGAAATGAACAGGATAGAGGGCACTTCTCATCTGGCATTGGAAAGAGGAGAAGGGCATAGATAGATGCTAGCGCTGTCCATTTGGAGTGGGTTCTGAAACCTTTCACCTCTCCCACCCCCGACCTTCCCTCTATATTCTAGACAACTAACCATCTGCTTTCCTCAAACTTGCCAAGCAAATGTTGTTAAAGCCTCTGTGTCTATGCAACATCTGCCTCAAATGTCATTCCTGTACCCCTGTCAACATTCTCATCCTTTAAGAGCCAGCTTCAAACATCACCTCTTCCCTGAAGCCTTTCTTGATGGCCTTAATTAAAACTAGTTACTCATCCAAAACGTGACACAAACACCTTGACAGTCCATGTTTCTTCTCTCCACTAGATCATGAGCTTTTTGAGGGCAGGGTCTTCTCTGCAGTCCCTGGAAATGCCTAATAAGTACTGGGTCATTGCTTAAAAAAATGGTGTCCTGAATAAATAACTAGAGATCATTTAGAATGATGATTTTTCTAATGTTTAAGGAACAGAACATTTTTAGCAGATGGTACTTTGTAAGGAAAGAAAGCAAAAAACAAAAACAAGATCTGCTCTAGATAAAGCAGAGGTGGGTCCTCCCTCTTCTCTTGGGGTGATTCTGAAGGCAACTCTGTAGAGTCTTAGCCCCTGGAGATCCAGAAAAAAGCCAGCTGGAAAATTCACTGTGTTAGTGAAAGAAGGGGAAACTGTGGTCCACAGAGGTTCTGTTATTTGCCCCAAGCCACACAGGGAGATGGTGGCAAAAGCAGACCATGAATCTGGGCCTCACAGCTCTGGGCCCATTCTAGACTCGTCTGTTTCACTGGCAATGGGTGGAAATGAAGGTGCTCCCTGGGGTCAATGTCCTCAGGGATCAGGGCACTGGGGAGACAGCCCTCCTTGATAAGACAAATCTGAGGCAAAGATGCAGGTGGAGTTGTCCAGACAACTTTTCCCATTCACCGTGGTTCAGAAGGCCTTTATTCTGGCCTAGGGAAGAGCTACTAATGAGGCCTGTGGGCATTCATAAAACAAGATCTCAAACTCAGCCTCTGCTTACATCTTTACCCTTCTAGAGTGATAAACTTTTCTTTGTTTGATGAGAAAAGCAATTAACACCAGGCTTGTAAGCAGCTGGTCTCACTAGTGTCAGCTTGTCCTTTCTGGAGGCAAGAATAACTACCCACAATGCATCAAGCTCCCCACCCCCACCCACCTCACCCCACCCTATCCCACCCCACCTCACCTCACGACACACAATCTGGTTACTGTTAATTCAGTCAGTGGTTTCCTTCCGAGGCCCTTGGTCTAAATGCAATTACGAGGCAAACAAGTTAAGCAGGCGAGACTCAGCAAAGACTCAGTCTTGCTCTGAAGGTCTCTCAATATATTTACGTGAAATTATCTCTCCACTAATGGGAAAAATTTATTCCATCAATTGTATTCAGCCGGTACTGAGAGATGCTTTCTTTAATGGAGGAAAATTGAATTTTGGATTGCTGGAACTTTGTCCTTCCAGAGGATTACTAACAGATCTCATATCCTGGCCACTATCCAATCTTCTCCTGACATACGTGTCTTCAGATTCTGCCTGGACAGTAACTAGCCCTCTGGGAATGGTTTCCTTTTGGGGGCTGCCTGACTGCTGCCCCTGGGCCAGCTTTCTCTGATTTATCTCTCTTTAGGGATTCTCTAATAATCGGAAAACATTAAATCAGCACCATTTGGCTATCATGTGGCCTCTATTTCAGCAATCCAGAGCAGATGTAATTTTAGTCCAGGATCCTGTGGATTGCTTTGGATTCTGCAGAAAATTAAGTTGGCTCCCTGTGCCCCAGCAGGCCACGGAGGCCTTTTGCCAAAACAGGTATTTGGCTCAGGAATTAAGTCCTGGAGAAAAACACTTCCATCCTCCTTCTGTTTGACCATGATTTTCAGTTGTCAAAAGAACCCAGCTGAACATCAAGCCTTCCCTGGAACAAAGGAGATGGGGAAGTCTGCTCTGTAATGTGTCTCCTGCCATGTGTTTTGTCCAGGGTGGTTTGAAAAGGTATGGGCATTGAGCTTCCAAATGCTTTCTTTCTTCATCTACTTATTTAATGGATACCACCAGTGGTATACTGCTAAACGTATAACGATTGGCTTTCAAAAGACAAGTAGCTTTAGTTTGCCTATTTCTATGGTGTAAATACTTCCACCATGACCAATTTCATGATACCAATGAGATAACACTGAACCCAGAATTGGAAGAGATGCATAGTAGGACACCAGAGACAGACTATAGTCCTAAGTAAGCTCCAGAACAAAGATAACAGTAAAACTCAGTAAAATATCTATGATGTGATGAGTTTTGATAATTTATTACCTTTGTTTTTAATATAATTTATTTAATTTTAATTTTGTATAATTTAATTAATAATAGTTGGGTTTAAAAACTAGCTTGCAGAATTCCTGAATGCTTAATAATCAGTTCTTGTGAGCTGTATGAGCTGGCTTCTGTATACCACTGACCCCATGCTAAGAGTCATTGTGGCTAAGCAATAGCTGCTGCTTTGACTGAAATTCCGCAATGGAAGACCACTGTGGAGAGAAATCACTAACACAGGGTGTAAATCATTGTCACCAACTTGGCTTCCCAGCTGGCTCATATGATCTTCTTATCACCTGTCCTACAGTTTGATGTTTTGCTTTCTCTTGGTCACTGTCTTGGCATAATGGAGTTTTGGGGTATCATTTTCCACTCATCCTCAGAGTCCCATCTAAGCCGTCATCAACTCAGCGAAGCTGTTACCAGTTTTTCCTCGTACCAATTAATCACCCTTCCTTTAGGCTCCTTTAAATCTTCTAAAGTATCGACTCATGACTGCAACTGTCTTATATCATTTGCATTTACATAGCTATCATAGACACTTACATGTGAGCTAGGGAGAAGGTTGGGACCACAACTCTGGTGGCTAGGGTAAGCATGGGATATTGCTGCCTGAGACTTTTTTAGGTGAAAAATGGTCAAGTCACTGACACTCAGAAAAGACTTGCTCAAGGTCATATAGCAAAGAACTCAATTGGCTGAACTGACACTCAAAGCTAGGACTTCTTACTTCCAAGTCCTTATTCTTACTACTGTATTATGTACCTGCAGTTACTAAATTTAATTTCATTTAATTAAATCACTTTAATTTAATTAAAAAACTGGGCACCAACTAAAAGCTAAGCACTGAGTTAGGTGCTGGGATTACAAAAATGCATGAATTACAGTCCCCAATTGCTTGCTGGAGCTCACCAAAGCCAATTTGAAATGCCCGAGTGTAGTTGTCTCTAACACTAGCGAGTCAACACATGGGTTTGGCATATGTCAGGCAGCTGGGATACAAAACAAGCAATTAGGCTGGGTGAACTCTGCCAGGAGAGTGCTTGTGCCAGGCCAAGAGGGGTGTCAAACATACTGGCATTAGTCCAATCCTACACTCAGGGCCTGACTGAGGTGCCCTTGCTGACATCAGTGAGGGGGAATATCTGCCTGATTGCTTCCTAAGGACAGTGGCCAGGTTTGGGATCAAGACAAGAAACTGTTGGAGAGACAAAACCACTGAGAAACAGAATCAAGCAAATGAGAAACTAACCCCGACTGTCAGTCAGGGAGAAGTGCTTAGGGGTGTGGTGAAAAGAGCCCTGGGCAGGGGGTCAGTTCCCAGCTTAGTCTCCTTAATTAACTGCATGACCCCGGAGAGTCATCAGACCTTTCTGGACTTCCATTCTCTTATTTGCCCATGCAGTCTGAAGTTTTTCTCAACCAGATACAAAATGGAATCCAACCAAGTTTAAGAATGTGTAATGGTTTTAATCTGGTGCTACCCAATTAAGCTCAAGTAGCCCTACTACGCGCTTCAGACTCTTAACGGCGCTCAAACAGTGCGTATACTTATCTCTGAATTATTCTCTTCAGTTGTCCTGTTCATCTGAAAATTGCTGCTTGCCGTCAGCACCCACCTGGAGCATTTACCAAGTGGTACATCAGCACTCTGGGCTAAGCTGCCTCTGTGAAAACGCCGAGTGCTGTCACATATCGGGCAATCTTTTGCCCCTTGCAGACCATGAGCTCCTTGGTGTCATGGGCCACATCTCCCTCACTGCTGTCCTTCTGGCATTGAACACGGTTGATGCTCATTTTTGAGTGGGAAAAAAAAAAACCGAAAAACCTCCACCAAAACAAGGGTGGAATTTTGCCTTGGAATTTTGATGCAAGGCACAGAACAAGCTCTTGATAAATTATTTACTGAATTAATAAAAACTGATGTGTTTCTATAACTGAAGGTGATGCCAGAGAACTTTGAGCTATTTGACCTTGACAGAGTTATGGCTGGAGAACTGAGGGCTGGAGAGGCTGAGTCTTTCCGGTTGATCAGCCCAAATTGCGTCGCACAGCTTGGTTCCTTTCCTTTGGAGGACCCACCCACTTCGACTTGTAGCCCTCCTATTTACCTTGATTCTATTGCCTCCTCATCTCTACCTCTTTTTTTAAAACTTTAAAAACGAATGGCAGAAATTAAGTTATATCTGTTATAATGTATATAATACAAACAGGTAAAGGAAGGTGAAGGGAGAAAAACTGTAGCTTTAACTTTTTTGTTATTAAGTAAAATTAGATGAAACTGGTATTCAGGAGATTGGAATAATCATTTGGGATCTAGGTGGTGAAAAGTAACTTAAGTCTGTCTACTTTAAAGTATTTGCTACTCTGTGCCTGTATTGGTTATGCAAATCACTCTTTTGCATTACATATTTTAAACAGATTTATATGCCTCACTTGTACTAACCTTTTAACTGTTTTCTGCTAATTCATGCTGATTGGGGACCTTTCCAGCATCTACTACACTTTATCTAACATCTTGTAAGAAGAGTCTTGGGCCCAAATAAGAAGCACCACTTCATGGCCTGTCAAACTACCCCTGTCAAGGGGGTTGCCAGTGAAAGTCTGACCCAGTCCTCTCTGCTGCTACAAAACCTTCTTTCCAGTCTGGCCGTACGTGATGCTCTGTCACTGTCTTCCTAGCTTTCCATTTCAGTCCTCTGCCTCAGTTTCCTTAACCAGCTTTTCTAGTCTGATGCCGTATATATATATGCAGTGTGCGTGGCTGTGATTTTTTATGGAATAAACTCTAATATGTGATATTATATTCAAAAGTTAACTTCTAGTTGTGCTTCATTCTTTATTTCTTATTTTAAAGCTCTTCCTCTGTTTACTATGTATGTCTTTTGGTCACCTTAGGTCAAAACCAACAGAACTTGATCTAATCACTTAACTTTTAATGTTCCTGACTTATTGGAGTGCAGGGAGTTAGACTAGATCTTCTCTCAAGGCACTTTGTAAATCCAAGATCTCCAACTCTCCACACTTTATCATGATTCTTTTGACCACATCATCAGTAACTCTGTGCCACAAAGGTCATTTTCTGTAGTACCCACTGCCTTCAGGTAAAGTCCAAACTTTTCACCTTGGCATATAAGTCCCTTCAGGATTTGGCCCCTGCCTGACTCTTCAGGCTCCCATCCCATGTTCCATTCTCACATTCTGCGCTGGTGCCATGTTCAGTTACGTCTCATATCCTCGCCTTGGCATGCATTTCCATGCTTCCCTGCCTTTGTCTTTGCTGGTTCATCTGCCTTGAATGTCTTTCCTCCACATTCCTACTACTCTCTCCTTTAAGGCCTGCCTCTCGGGGAAGCTCTTCTTGATTTCCCAAGTACAAAGACAGCACTTCCTTCTTTGGTGAACAAAGCACAATCTATTTACCCCACTACAGTGTGATCGTTAGTTCAAACACCTCATCTCCTTTTCTAGACTGCAAGGTCTTTGAGCATAACAACCATGTCCTTTTCATCTCTGTAACTCCAATGCTTAGGACAGGAGTAGGTCTATAGTATACATTCAATAAATGTTGAGTAAAGAAATAAATATTACATCAATGAATAAAAGATGATCACAGGAAAAATATAAATGTCGTTATTTCACATAGCCCAAAGTGAAAATAGATATAGATAGGTTGGGAGAAGAGAAACGTAGACAAAGGCCTGAGAAATGACAATAGGGTTTAGTTATGGGAACTTTAATTGAGCACCAGCTATGTGCCATATATAATGCTGGGTGGTAGGAAAGATATCTATGCATTCATTTTCTTTTTTACTTATGGAAATTATAGGAGGGTAGTACCTTCAGTTTTTGTTTTATTTTCCATTGTGTTCTAAGCAGTTAAATAACTAACAGTAAATGAGACACAGTCCCTATGTCTGAGAAGCTTACATTCTGGAATGAATATAATTTGACTTTTTAAAAATCCTTGTATCTAGACATAGATCTAGTATTGGATAAAAAGGGGAGCTGCCTACTGATTCATTCTAGCAGGACATGCAAACGTTCCCACCATTAGAATTGCGTACCAGGCCCTGCCCAAGAACCCTTATATCACCCATCAAGGCTGGGGCACCAACATATCTGCTATGATACCCTGAGACGACCTGAGGGCATCCAATGACAAGATGGCCTAGCAAACGCTAGTGTCTTCTGGGCCTTTAGGCTGTGCCTCCTGCAGACACCAGAAGCCACCTCTTAGCTTTATGTGGCTGTTGAGCTCTTTCAGCTCAGGGAACATGAGTTCCTAGGCTCTGATCACCCAAGCCTGTGGGCAACCTGGCTGCTGAGTGCTGATGCTCTGAGTCCTCTCCTACAGGAATCCTTTGGAATATTTTCTGCTGGCTGACAAAGGTGCACATAAGAATAGAGCCCTTGAATGTCCATAATACTTTATTTCCAGAGCCCTCTGGTTATGGCAAACCAGACATAGAGCTGAGAGAGGACAGCCAGCAGGGACCATTTTGGAGTAGTGAGGCTCCTTACCCCAGGTAATAGGGTTGGCCAGGTCTGGGGGACATGGCTGGGAAACACTGTCAGCGTACCTGGGACTTGGAAGGTGTAGTACAAGTCTAGATAGGCTGTTCTCTGTGCTATGTGGCCAGAGGCCTGCTTCTAAGTAGACTTCTCAGGAGGTGGTTTGTGTTGTTAGAAAAACTCCAGGCAGCTCTGCTACATGTGACTCCAGACACAGCTTCTCAGCAGACAAGTTCATTCTATGACTGTGTGTCCTGTTTTCCTATTAGGACACAGGACAGGAAAGACTAGGATGGGCCATAATTAGACTCACTTCTCAGGGGCTGGGGTTGATGCCGGGCAGAGATGCAGAAAGGGTCCTGCAGAAAGTTCAGCTCAGCAGGCTGGATCTGAGGTGTGTAGCAATAGACAGGTGGCATTTAAGGGAAATGGTCATTCAAGGGACAGGGGAGGAGGATCCGATGGAGACAGGCATGGTGAGGGAGCTCCTAGGGCAAGTGGACGTGGAAGTTCCATGTGTCACCAGCTAATAATGTTCAGGTTCCTAAGAAGAGCAGAGATGGAGCTCTATACTTGGATGGGGCAGGGGTGGGAGACTGACAAGAGAAGGCAAGGCTTGAACACTTGGGTGGCAGGGGTACCAGGCTACTTGTATCAGGACCTTAGGCGTAGAGAGAGAGATTGAGATTCCAGAACAAGACAGAAATCTCTTTGACAGAGCTGGCAAGCAAAGGGTCAGACAGAGAAACAGTCGAAGGACTTGAGGCTGAGCGGGTAGGGTTACTCTAAGCCCTTCTCTTCAGACTGGGGTTGGTTCTAAAGGCCTGCGTGTTAGAGCCACAGGGTAGAGTCACATGGCCCTACAGTGGTGGGAGGAAGAGTAGGAGGCAGAGACAGGGGAGGCAGGCAGGCAGATCTCTCTCCTCTGCCAGAATACTGCCTGTGGTGACATCTCTATACCACAGACTGTCACTGTGGGGTTCACTTAGAGCCAAATCTTGATGCCTCCAGGATCAGACTGGAGGGCTGGTCAGACTCACTGCAGAGGCAACTGGTAAGTCCTCACCCAACATTATCCAGTGAGGACAATAATAGTAATGGCTCTCCAATATTCTAACTTCTTACAGCTTGAAATTTATCAGTGTCGGTTGAAAATGAAGAAAGTCCCTGACTTACAAACACTGGAATTACTGCTTGAGAGAGCCTTCACTTAGGACTCCAGGTTCTCCACGACTCTGCTACTATCTTGCTGAGCCAAGAGCTTTCTCTGGGTTAAAGTTTTCTCTTCCACCATAAAGGGCTGATGACCTCAAAGGTCCATTCGCCTCTTTGTCTGCCACGGTGCTAGAACGTTTGCATCAATTATATAACTACGCTAATGCTTCACGGTGCTAGAACATTTGCATCAATTATATAACTACGCTAATGCTTCAGGCTAAGATCCTCTTTTTTCTCCCAGTTCTTATGGTGACACTAAAACCTATACCAATATTAAGGCCACCGCTAATGCTAACCCTGACTCCTGCTATTAGTGATACCAGCTACTAACACATTAAATACTTAATGCCCTGACACATAAGTGTTTTACATCTCATTTAATCCTCAGACATCCCCATGAGGTATGGAATATTATCCTCATATGACAGATGCGATTAAGAGACTTGCTCAAGCTTACACAGCCGGCAAAGGGCAGGGTTAGGATTGAACCCTAGGCTCAAGACCCACCTCTGAGGCCAGTGCTCTGAAGCGCTAAGCCTTACTGCACATCAGCTTTATTTTTCCTTGTGCAGTGTTGGAGAGAAAGTCAGGGCCAACCAGGGTTGTAGAGTTGTAGCAGCACCATGCTATCTCGATTTGCAAACTGGAGATGCTGAGATAGAATATAAAGGACCTAGCTGAGAAGAACAGAGGCTCAGTAGATGGGATCTAGGGCCAACTGGCTTGGCTTCAAAGGCTGGCTCTGCCACTTATAAACCCTATGTCCTTGGCCAGGTTATTCAACTTCTCTGTGCCTCAGTTTCATATCTATAAAAGGATGATGAAGTCCCTACGTTGTCAGGTTTTGGGGGAGATGTAAAGGCATTACTACTTATGTAACTTACAAAGCATTTCAAACAATTCCTGACACATAGAACATCCTTGGTAAATGCTAGGTGTTATTTCTGAATGTGTGCTATGTGCCAGCCTTTGGGCTTCTGGGTATTTTATCTCATTTAGTTTTCTAAATTAATTCCTGCAGGGTAGGAGTTAGTAACCCCATACTATAGGTGAGAGAATTGAGCCTCGCTCCCCCAAGGTCACTTGCTCTCACTTGCCCAAGGACTTGAATGCAGGCCTTCTCCCTCTAAAGCCCGAGTGATTCCAGCTTCAGCATAGCAGCATCCTCTGCTAATGCTTCCTGTGATGGACAGCTAGGAACAAGCTCAAGCTACAAAGCAAACAGAGATCGTAATTCGGTTTTGAAATCAATAAAGGGATGATCAAGTGGCAGAGGAGGAGTTGTTAGCTGCTCATCAGGATGATGTGAGAAGTTGCTGCCTGCATCCTGAATTAGATTCACCTAGTTGCTTTATCATCATAAACATTCATTTCAATGTGGGGAGGGATTTTTTAAAAACCAACATGAATAATATATGACGGTTGACATTTTGGAGGAAGCAGGATCTTTACCTTCTTCCATCTTCCATCAGGGTAATTTATCATTGTCTTTCTCACTGTTCCCCTTCCCCCCTTTGAAACTGATGGGGTAGCCTGTCAGCTCAGCTTGTTCTGAAAACGCAGGAGTATAATTCAATAATAAATTCACTCAGAGGCCAGCTGTCAGGAAGCTGGTGTTTATTTGAACTCCATTAGATGATCTCTACTGCTCAGCCTCTCTGAGGGCTAAGGCCTAGGGTGGGGTGAGGGGGTGGAGTGGCAAGCAAATGCTTTTCTGTAACTGCTCTGCCACCAACACTCTTATGTGGCTTTAGATGTACACTGGGCTGATAAAAAATTATATGGCACACATAATCTTTTCTCCATCATTTGCATTATGTTTCCCTCTTGGAAACTCTTGCTTTGAAAATTTCTGGAAACTTTGTGCCTTTATAAAGGGCATGAAAGAAATTCTGAAGACTTTGGTGACATCAAGATTATTTCACTTTTGTTTATAGCCAGTTTTAAGTCCTAATGGAGATGAAATCTGCTTAGTGAACAGGCGAGGGGCAGATCTTTCTCAGTTACTGCCTCAAACCACTTTCTGGCTTCATAGCCCTTTATGTTCTTCCTTCTCCCACATACCTTCTCACCTGCACACCAGGATCATACACCCAGATTTCCTAAGACCATCATGATTTCAAATGTTAGAGCATGTCTTTTTTGATTTGTAAAATATCATCACCATAATTATGTTCTGGCCATATTAAAATTACCTCCATTCTCTGATTATCCTGGAAAGTCATGCTGATCCCTCAGTATAGAATCCATTTTCAAATACTGTTCAACTGAAACTCACAGTAAGCAATTCAGCCTATTCACTAGACACACACACACACACACACACACACACACACACACACACACACACACACACAACCAACCAACCAACCAAAACATGTTTCATGAAATACATATCCTTTTTACAGTATTACATTGATATTTTCCATTCTGTTGTACCCAATTCCATTTAAATTTACTTCTATTAAAAAATAGTTTCGACCCACTAAGTTGATTTCTTGACACACTAATGGGCTACTGTGACCTGAAGTGGGGTAAATAATGTCTTAATGGCCAACTCTCCTCACTGAAATTTCTTTTTGTTTCAGGCTAATGGCCATCTCCTATCAGAAGTCTTCATTCATTAGTTCATTTGTTAGTTTGCTCACTCATTTTCAAAGACAAACATCTACTGTTGTCTACTCTGAGCCAGGCCCTGTGCCAGGTGCTGCAGAAACAAAGAGGCACCAGATGCCGCCCCTGCGTGTGGAGCTCAGGGACGAGGACTGGCCGTGGGAGTGATGGCCCTGCCTTGAACTCTCAGAGCACCCCATCTCCAGGTCTCTTCAGACACTCAGCTGTGGCTGACTGGCTGACTCTTGTTCTTTTTACTGCCAACCCTTGTGCTAGGCATTAGCTGTTCAATGACCCACAAGGCACGGGACATACAAAGGGCCCACAGTATAATGGGGTACAGATGCATAACTTCTTCTCTCAGGCCTACTACAGAGTAGATGCTAATCAATATTTACCCAATATAGCTTGTGTTTGTGGGCACCTCTGTCCCTCTCTGAGCTTACCTAGTCTCTCCTCTCCATAGGATCTTACCCCTCTCTATAGGATATGATCCTCTGCTTCCTTTGGGGTGAATGCTCTAGTCACCCATCCTTCCTTTTTCCAAAGTCCCCCTGACTCCTTGAGTCTTTTCTCTTTGGGCTCAGTGTGTCCTGTCGGTGGACTTTTGTAGCAATCTCTTCTCACCTAACTACTTGCTTGAGTGAGCTGACAACCTATTACGCTTAGGGGAGCCCAGAAAGACTGGACAACATCACATTATTTCTCTTACAAATACAGTGTCCTTGACCATATTCTGAACTGATTTTCAAGTAACTTGGGGTGGCCCTTTTGTTAGAACCTCTTCCTATAATCTGCTAACCTGTTCCACATCAGCAAGGCACAACTATTCACTGAAATGATGTGTCTGCACTATGTCTAGCCCTTTCAACCCAGTCAGTCCTTCCCACGAGAATAGATACAAGCAAAGTTGTGTAATAGGGAAATAGCTGCCTTGAGTGTTCTTTCAGGAGGAAATGTCTCATGCTGCCCTCCATTTTCCAGCTGTCTGATCCCAAGCACCACACTCTTGGTCCTGTTATCTGTCTTCCTTCTATGGACAATCCTAGTGGGGATCCTTCTTCCTCCTACAGAGCTGAATGGCTCCTCTCCTTCCACGCAAGTCTCAAGAGAGGGGACCCTGCATTCTTCCCATGACTCCAGGTGAAGGGGAGGTATTCCACTAACCAGGTGGTGTCCGGGTCTCTAGGCCAGGAAAAAAAGATGGTATTCAAGCCACCTAATCCGATGATGGTGGTTTCCATGCCTGCTATGTCCCCTCCTACTTTAGACCTACTTTCGATCAGCTGAAGTCATTCACACCTCTATCACTTTATGTAGAGTTGAAGACAGCCATGGCAGAATGTCAGACAGAACTACTATATTCATTAAACCTATATTAAATACCTCTTGTGGGCCAGGCATAGTCCTGGGCTCTGGGGATCAGATAGGGTTCTTGAGGGAGGCCTTCCTCACTCTAAGTCCGTCTGGTAGTACTTTTGCTTCAGTTCTGAATCAAGCTCTATGCTTTCCTCTAAGGGGTCCAGCCCAGAGCCCATTCTGCTTGGCTGGGGCCCTCACACCCTGGGGAGCTGCTGCCCATCCTTCCCTGAGGGCCACCTCTGCTCTAGCACCTCTGGCATCTGCTGGGGTGCTGCACAGAAGCATAAGAAACCCTCCTCTCTGAGTCAGATGCACAGCTGGGAGTTTGCAGAGTGAAAGAGCTGTACCTCTGAAGCTGCCTTCACTTGCTGGGGTTGAAAGTGCTGTTGAGTTTCTGGGTGACAGTCTGCTTCTTGGAGCCTGTTAAATGGATTCCCATTAAGACTATACAAATTGTGGCACAACATGCGGGCGCAGGAGGACATGGGGTTTTCTGTCAGGCCAGCCTTTGTTATTGTTATATACAGGTACCAAATCAAGTAGGCCTGCCCATCAGAAATCCCACTCTCTCTGGAAAAGGGCCACCAGATTCCTCCCTAAGAAGGATCCTGGCTGACAGCAGCTGGCATAATGCTGCCTTTTCCCTTCCCCAAATAAGGACTAGACGATCTAAACTTGGTTCCTATCTGGGTGGCTGCTGGACTTTCCTGGAGGGCAGCTTACTCTCAAGTTTCACTTCCAGTTAAGAAAATGGAATTGGAAGCTCTTTTCAGCATCACCACTATCATCATCTAATTAGCAAGCATTTTTTTATGTGGCCAGTACTAGGCCGAGACTTTATGTACATTTTGTTTTTTCACTTAATTCCCATGGCAATCCTGCAAAATAGACATCGCTATCCTGCTCTTACAGATGAGGAAATTAGAGTTCAGGGAAATTAAGAAACTTTCTCAAGGTCACATAGCTAGCAAGTGGATGCAACAGACTTTAAACACAGGTCTAATTCCAAGGCTTGTGCCATTTTCATTAGGTTAGGCTGATCATCTGTATACCAAACCCTGAGCTGGGAGCTTTATTTCAGTTAATACTGTCAAAGGTTTTCATGAATAGTTGCTATAATCGGAGGCGGGTGCACAAAGGTTAAATCATTTTCCTGAGGTCACACAGAGCTAGTGAGAGGTAAAGCCAAGATTCAAATTCTGGGCACTTCCTGTTATTCAACCTTCCGTCACAGGAGAGGAAAGAAAGCAACAACCCAAACTCGGTAACTGATTTGACTTTATCCCAACTATGCAAATAAGCACTACATTACTGGCCCTGATCAAGATCATGGAATATCAAGGAGCCAAAGAGAGAGGCATCTGCTGCCCCCGGTTTTCTAGTCACTTGGGCTTGTTTTACATAAAAATCTGTGTGGGGATACTCAGTGGAGATATACAGACAGCTGTTTTTTCTGAATCTAGATCCGTGAGGAGCAGGGACATAACGATTCAGGCAAATGTTAGGTAAAAGGAATTTTACGGCAACACTTGAAAGCTTACATTATCCATTCATTTGTAGAGCAAATGCTATAGTCCAGTATTATGGGTTTGGAGAGTTGAATGGTCTCTTCTTTGAAAGCATCTGTAATTTAACGGAAGGTGACAGATATATAAACAATGATCTGGGAACTGACTTCTACTCCTGCTTCTGCTACTAATGTGTAATGTAATTTTTAGCAGATGATTTAAGCTCTCTAGACTCTGAATCCACAATATAAAATTAAGTAAAATAGATAATGTATCCATCTATCCTCCCTCCCACTGTTCCTTCCTCCATCCCTCCCTCTCTCCTTCCTTCCATTTCTTCATTGTTCAAGGCAACATATATATATACTTGTCTTGAGCAAGTAAGTGCTAAAATGATTAAGATACAGTCCTTTCTTGGAGAACTCAGCTTAGACGGTTGACCGACATTCATATATTCGCTCTATTAAACCACTTGCCCAGAGCCATGCATCCAGTAGTGGCAGAGCCAAGATCTAAAACACAAGCTGGCCTTACTCCGAGACCAGCCTGACTCTTCCCTTCTGCTGAGAGGTCCATTTCTCCAAGTACAAGTTTCTCAAGTTCCTCACTTGCCAGGCTTCTTAAGGCAAGTCAGACCTGCTGGAACCACAATACTGAAATCCCTGTGCAGGTCCCACAGTGATTCATGGCAATAAGCCACAGGCTTGGTGAGTAACCAGAGCACATGCAGGAGCCATGGTCCTTGCTGGCACTGATCAGGATGGCATGGTAATGGCACCCCTTAAGCAGAAGAGACACAGCCATAGCCCTAGTCAGATCCCATAAGGGGTCCATTAAAGAAAGGCTGAGCTAGAAATAGTTCTCTTGGTTGGAATGATATTTATACCTCCAGTTGATTAAAAGAACGCATGCCATGAGAAGACCTATAAGCATACACACAAAATCATACAACCGAATAAAAGAGCAGGAAGCTTCCTATCTAGAGACAAAAGCGGCATTTCTGGCCAAGATAAACAAATAAGGTTTTCCTCACTCTATTTCTGCTCCTGGCTCTGCCACTTGACCAGCCTGTGAATTTGGGAAGGTCACTTAATCTCTGAGGTTCTCGATATTCTTAGGGTAATTTGAAGGGTTTGGACTATTAAGTATGTTCATCTCTAAAAGGGTTCAAGGTTTTTTTTTGCTTTTACACACTCGTATCATGTCCCTTTTGCTGGGCTTACAACCCTTCCCCCACATCCCCACCTTGTCATTGCTCCTGTGAGGAAAGGCTGGGCAAGAGAAATCGTGGGCCCTGAAGTCCGACAGGCCCTGGTGTGAATCCAGCTCTATCATGTCCCAGTAGTAAGGCCTTCTCCATGGAGTTCCAGTTACACTCTGGGGATGATAATGCATACCGGGGCAGCTTCCCTGGTTCCTTTTTAGGTCCCTGCTCTTCTCCTCTTACTCATTCTTCTTGAGCAAACTTCTTGAGCAACCCATGACTTGACCCTGCCTATTTCTCCCTTTAAACAAAAGTTGAGGATGTCCTTCAACTTTCTTACCCCTTATCACTACCCCATTTGTCAACTTAGGGCAGGAACTCTCAGCACAGAAATCACGAACACAGAAGGTAAACAATCTGTGACTGCTCAATTGAATTGTGCTGACTTTTAGAGAAGGTTCTGCATATTTGAGGCATCACTACACTGGAAAACATTAGAAAGAAATTATTATAAATCTCTCCTTCTTGGGTACCTTTTCCTAGTTCACAGACCCTGATATAGGGAGCAGAGAATAGAGAGCAGTAGGTTCCTGTGCCCTTTCATGCTTCTAGGTCTTTGCATAAGCTGATTTCTCTCCTTGAAACACCCTCTCCTTCCCTTGCTTAGCTAACTCACTTATCTTTATAAAATTCAGTTCTTAAGTTGTGGCCTTTCTCCTACCCATGAATACCTCCTCTATGTTCTCAGAGTCCCCTGCGGGAACACTGGAACTTTCTCTCTCTCTCTTTTTTTTCTGTCTGCCTAGTAGTAGACTGTGAGGGACTAATGAGCAGGTGCTGTGCTCTACTCATTTCTGTGATTCTAGCATAGGATCTGGCAGAGAGCGGACCTCAGAAAAAACTGTCCAATGGATGACACAATTGAAAACATGTGAAAGAATGCATGGGCATATGTCCTGGGACACTAACAGATGTACCCCACCCCCAGCCTAACAAGTCTTCTGGACATCAGCTCTGAGGGCGAACAGTGTTAAAGCCTTTCAGCTCATCTGTAGACTGCAGAATCAGTAATGGCTGACTGCAAAGTGGGTATTGATCCAAGATCTCCCCCCGGACCTTTGATTTCTCACTCTTTCCATCTATCACCCCGTGGAAACAACAAAACTTTGCTCATAAAAATTCCAAATGCCTTGGATAGCATATTTTCTAAATGTGAGTATCTAAGGCTGCTCTTCTGCCTCCCCTGACATTCCATCAGGAGCCCTCGATGCCCACCCTCCTGGCTTCCTCCCCCACCTCCACCCCCACCTCCCCCCGAAATGTGGCCCTGGAGGTGATTCAGTTCTCCCTCAGAAAGCCTTGGCCAGAGCGGGGGCCCAATGGACTCACCCTCCATCAAAGGGGTTCTCCCCTGGGATGATGTGTGTGCTGTCCCTGCCCACAAGGAACTTGATGCGGTCGTAGAAAGAGTGCAGGTTCTGCTGCGACACAGGGGCCTGTGTCTCCTGGATGATGTCCAGTGGGTCAGGGGATCCCAGGCACAGCGGGTTGACATGACAGAGAGGCTGAAGGCAGCAGTCCGGGTCCATGCAGTCCACCAAGCCATCTGCAGGGTTGACAGTGCATGAGGTTTATGTCCTGATCAATCAGCCACGTTTGAACACAATGCCTTCATTCGCTCTTTATTTTCCACTGAATGGAAAACTTTATTAAGTACCTGATATAACAAGACTTTTGCTAGGCACCAAGGAGATCCAGTTCAGGTGCTTGAAATCTGGTCTCTTGCCCATTAGTCTCGTAGGAGAGACAGACAAATAAGTGTACAATGTGATGTGTGCTATTTTTTTTCCAGAGAGATAGAAGGAATTATATATGTGAAGGCCCAGAGGTGAGAGAACATATTGAACATTTGAGAGGCTGGGCTCTGAAGGTGAGAGAAATAGCAGAAAAAGAGACTGCTGAGATTGGCAGGAGCACACATGCTGGGCTTCCCTGGTGGGGGCGGGGATGGGGGAGGTTAGGGAGTTCTTATGTTTCATCCCTAGGGAAATGGCATCTACCCAAAAGGTCTAGGTAGGGGTGGAACCAGGGGCTCTACGGGGAGGGGTGGTCACTGAGATGGCACAGGGGAAAAATAATAGTTGCTGAGACTAGATTATTAATAGTGGTGATTAAGAAAACTGAATGGTTTTGAGGGACATTTAAGAGGTAAAAATGATAAGACCTGGCGATTGACTGGCTTTGGGGGTGAGGAAGAGGCAGTGTTGTGAAGTCATTCTAATCCTCAGCATCTCTCCCAGCTGTGATGCAAATACATGGAGACTCGGCTCGGCCTTCTGTGAGAGGGGCTTTCTGAGTGTACTAGATGGTTCCAAGTCTCTGACCAAGTTGCCCCTAGCAGGGAATTCTGTTTACTACATGGATAAATTTCTTCAGGACTTAAACTTATGTGATAGTTCCCAGCCTTTCAAAATTCGAAGAAAGAAATACCAAAAGATCGAATATTTTTGCTTGCATTATCCCCAAGTGTTTTTACATGCATCCAATAGACTAACTTAAAATAATAACAAACCCAGGGATTAGAGGATGCTGCCCAAAATGGGGTACAAGAAAAGCCCAGGGTTATAGTCTGTGTGCTTTGTAGGCAGGGAACAGTTGAAGGACCTGCATTCCACCGAGGGTTTAAATTCTGCCTCTCCTGCTTATTAGCTGTGTGACTTTGGGCAACCGTCCCCACCACCCTGGGGTGCATAGATCCTGTTCTGGTTATATCTGTTGTATCCTCAGCACTTAGTACAGGTGTTTAAAACACGATTGTTAAATAAATTAATTAATGAAAATTGAACGACTTAATTAACAATATGAATCAGGGAATGAAACCAAATGACAGTCCATAAAACCCAAAAAACCATTATCTTCATTCAATTTCATAAACAGCGTGGTATGGTCTATGACCATGCCACCCTGAACGTGCCCGATCTCGTCTGATCTAGGAAGCTAAGCAGGGTCAGGCCTGGTTAGTACTTGGATGGGAGATCGCCTAGGAAGACGGGGTGCTGTAGGCGTAAAAAAAATAAATAAATAAAATAAAAATAGTGTGGTATGGTGGGAGGATCAATGAAGCTAGGAGACTGAAGTTCCAGATTGAGTTCTTGCACTGCATTTGCTTTCTCTGGGCCCCAGGCTCATTACTGACATGCCTCTCTCATGTCTGTCTCTGTGGGTTTGCAGTATAGATACTGCCCACCATATCCATATAGGCAGCACATCTCAGCCTCCTTACTCTCCTCAGGATTGTAGTGGCCTCAGGCAAGCTACTTGACTTCCCTGAAACTCTGCTTTTTCCTCAATAAATTAGGGACAAAAATCTCTTGTCTTTCTTGTTCACTTTTGCATGGTCTGGGAGACCTTGTGGATAGCACAATGGTAAAGAGTATGAACTCCAAAGCCAGACTGTCTGGGGTCAAATCCTGGTTCTGAAACTTACTTCTGTGTGACCTTGGGCAAGTTACTTAAACTCTCTGGGCATCAGTTTCTCATATCTCTTACAAAGGGATTATAAGGGTGTCACTTGAATATTTGTTACATAAATAACCCCCCTCCCCCAAATCTAGCAGAATACCTAATACACGGTGAGTACTAAATAAAGGGTAGTTCCCCTTCCTGACCCTGAACCTAAAATAGTCTCACTAAAGTGAAGGGCCATTTGTCCTTTGTCTGCTCATCTGCCAGATTCATTCTGAGATGTGGGGGATAGGCCTTCTGTCACCCCAGCACTATCCCAGCACTAAATTATGGCTACTGTCTCAGCTCTCAGATATGCCTAGCAAAGCATCTGTGTTCTCATGTAGCTGGCGGGCTCCATCATACTTTTTCGTGCTGCCCCTGTCAGACATTGCTTAAACACATAATTACAGCCTGAGCTAAGGGTTATTTGCATTCTGCTATTGATGTTAGCATGACAGATTCGGCAGCCGCATCCATAACTCGGCAGAAATGCTCCATTATTCGATCCCAGTGAGCAGGGACGTTGACCATTAAATCAGCTAGCACAATTGAAGGGCCGTGAAAAGTCATGGCTAATTTGAAATTTTATTAGCTCTTGCCTGTTCTTGTTTACCACCAAAGCAGTCCCTAGAAGCCAGTCTTTTACCTCTTTATAAATACTCTGCTCTGTGGCACCTTGGAAAAACTGCTTCCTATTTCTCTAGTCCTGGGGGAAGTTTAGCTAGGAATTGTTGTTATTGTTATTAATATTAATATTAAATGATGATGATAATCATGGCTGCTACTTACTGAGCACTAGGCATTGTGCTAAGTGCTTTACAAGGAATGTCTTCAAAAAGTGTCATTGAGTTTTCCCAACTCTGTGAAGTAGCTGCTGTCATCATCATCTCCCTTATTATAGAGAAAAGAAACAAGAGGCTCATAGTGGTCAAGGCTGCACAGTCAGTCAGTGAAGAAGCTGACTTGGAATCTGAACTCAGTTCTTTGTGAATGAAGCATGAAGGGCTCTTCGAATCCTGAAGAGGTTTTTTAGGAACTATTTCTTAAGTGGAAAACATGAATTGATGAGCCTTGTTGAAATATGACTCTTTTGTGCCCTCTAGCACCTTGGGCGAACTCCCTCACAGCACTCATTTCCCCCGTATTGTAATTCTTATTTTCTGTCTCCCTCTCCAAACATAGCTCTCCTGGAGATCAGGGCTATGGGACTCATTTCAGGATCCCAGGGCCCATTTCTCTGGCTTTTGCCTTCACCCTTGCTTCCAGAATACGCGGCATCCCCACACTCCTTTTTTCTTTCCTTTTTTTTAAAAACAAATCCAGCCGTGAATTTCAAAGCCAAATTTTTGTTTCTTGTGGTCAGAGGGCCTTTGTGGTAATCTCGTTGACATTCCATTCTGCTGGAAATGAAAGCCTCAGCAAGGGCTCTGAGCTTCAGTTTGCCCATCTATAAAATGAATAATCAGACCTACAGCACAGAGATGCTGGTAGGATTAGGTGAAATCATGGATGTGAAGCACTTAATATGATGACCAGCACCTAAGTAAGTGCTTGATAAATAATAGTTACTGTTAGCTCCTGGCCAGGTCCTTCCCTGAAACAGGAGTCCTGATAAGAGACCTGCCATTTGGCCCTGTGGTGGTCCCCTTCCTATGCATAAATTTCAGGGCAGCCCTTTCTGGATGCAGTCTGGCCTCGGAGGACTGAATTAGATAAACACAGCAATAGTGACACACTATGTAGGACAGCAGGGACCTCAGGGGACTTGAGATTGGGGTTCTCTGAAATGGAGATATCACACAAACAGTGCTCTTATGAGAGATCCTGGGACTGGGAATTGTTCACTGCATGCTTCACAGGTTAGAGTGATTAATGCCAGACCAAGAATTATGTTTGCCTACACTTTCCTATGTTGACGTTCCCTAATCATTCATTCAGCAAATATTTGCTAAGTGGTAAATGTGGGCTAAATCCCCGTTAATAGAGACAATCATATTTAAATGAGATACATACATATTTTTAAAATGATTAGGTTCCACAAAATTGTTATCAAAGGCTCAGTTTACAAGAACCAGTTTTCAGGCAAAAGCACTCATATTTTCAAATGCAGCATATGGCAGCCTTTAACAGGGCATATGGCTGCTCTACAGTGATGGAGGATCTTCCACAGTTCCATTTTCTTAGGCACAGATGACAGACAATTTTAGAAGAGTCATATTAAGAGGAAAAAGTATGCTTTGGGGACAGAAGAGTAAATTTTGGGGTACACTAGAAATGCATCAATATATAGTTTTCAGGATTCTCCGGTTTGGGCCATTTTGGAAACATTTACATTTCCCAAGCACTTCATGTTTCGCTTGATTGTATATTACACACAAACTGTTTGACTTACAAAATGTCCATGTTTCATATATTTGCATTCCTATTGAGATACGCTCACTGTCACAGCAGAAAAACAAAAATATAAAACAAAACAAAAAATCCCCCCAAACACGACCAGGGAAATAAGAGAGGATTTTCCTCCATTTCTTTCAAGTTCTCCATAAAGCTCTCCTAAACTTTAAACACAAACTTTTGGGAAAAAAATATTTTTTTTCTCAGAAACTTCCTCTTTCCTTACAGTTCTGAAGGCCTCCTCCCTGTCCTTACTTGGTGAAAGTGGAGAAGGGACAGAAGAAAATGTCAGAGCCTGTTCTGGCTCTTGGAGGCTGGGAGGGGTAAAGCAATGCTACATCCAGCAGTGGCCTCTGGTGGAAGTGGAAGGCAAATGGAAAAGAGAAAAAAAATGGCCAGAAACAAAAAGCAGAAAAGAAAGGAAGGAAGGAAGGGAGGGGAGGAAGAAAGGGAGAAAGAAAAGGAAGGAGGGAAAAAGTTAAATTGAAGCCCTCTCTCGGGCACTAAATGAACATTCCAAAATGGTCTATGTACTTGTGACCCTTGAACTTGAAGACTGCCCCTCTCTCCAGTGCTGAAATGCTGCATAGTGCATGGAGCACTTGTTTTTGCTAGCATTTCCATCTACGTGCCACTAACTTGAGGATGAGGGCCATGCATCCTCTTGCATCCGTCCTCAGTGCCTTTCTTGTTGGTGGACTCTTGAGAAATAGAGTCGGGGGTATGTGGAAGAAAACAATCCAGGCTAGAATCCTGAAGACTCGACTCTTTCCCTGGGTCTGCCATTCCCTAGCTGTGAGATCTTGGGCATGTCTCTTCATATGTCTGAGATGTAATTTATTCAAATAAAACTGGGATAATAGGTTCTGCAAACCTCGTAGGATTGCTGAAAGCTTCCTGGGTTGTAAAGAGTAAGTGAATAATTCAGTGTAAGAAATGTTGGTGTCCTTTCCATGCCTGTGGCTGTTCCTGAAGCCCTCTCCGCAGACAGGTGCAGGGGCACAGGAATGAGAGAAGTCCTCTGCCATCATTTGCAGTCCTGACTAGAAGTGGCTTTCTGTTCATTCTGTAATCTTAACAACTGCCAGTGGGTGGTGGGATCTTGGGTGGCTCACCTCCCTCTCTGATATCAGCATCCTCGTCAGTAAAGTTGGAAGGTCAATGAAGCAGCTTCTGGGGCTAACCTGCCTGACAGCCACCTTCTGGCCTTTATATGCCACAGGCCCATTCCCTCTGGTGGCTGCCTGCTGTGACTTTCACAGACAGTGAAAGGTGTGCATAAGAGTTCTATTGAAGGTGGTCAGCTAGCCTTCTCATCTTTACAAATGAGGACACTGGAGCTCAGGTTAAGTGATTTATCCATTGTCATACTGCTAGTGAAGTGGCAGAGTTGGGAATTTGATCCCTTATCTTTCTCCAAATCCAGCTGTTAGGTACTCTTCCACAGTCTATTTCTCTATCAATGCTTTGGACATTCTGGTTCCCCTAGCCCTATTCCCCTCCACAGATGGCAGGAACTGACATGTTAAGTTTTGTATCCCAAATGCATAGCACAGTGTCTTGTACACAAAGCATCATGAATGAATGATTTTGTGAGGGTCCCAAATCAATTAGTCTGGCAGGACCTGTCAAGAGCCATGGAATGTGATGAAGCCATTCCCCTTCACCCAGGAATAGCTTGTTCCACTCCCTAGAAAGGAGGCACAGAAGACAAGCTTGCTCTGTTTTTTCAGCACCAGTTATGCGGCTGGCCAGCCCCATGTTGGGCACTGGACAGATAAGAATAAAGCAGAGCCTTCAAAGGATTCAGTTTGATGAGTCAGATAGAAATAATAGAGTGCTGAGAGAGAAGGAAGCAGAGGGGGCTGTAGAAGCCCAGAGGCAGGAACTCAACTCAGGCTGGGGGCTGGAATATTTCCAGGAAGAAATAAGACTTAAACTGAGACTTGAAGGATGAAAAGAACAGAGCTGGGGGGTAGGTTGAGGAAATTTGCGGGATAGTACGCTCTTTGCATCATAGCTATTTGCATAGTTCCTTCAACTAATGGTCCTGAGGACAGTGTATAACAAGTCCATCTGTTACTCTGCAGGTGTGACTCCTCCCCTGGCTCCACAGCCCATCAGTCAACCTCATCTCCATGCTGTCTGTAGTCTGGGCACAGAGCTGTTTTGCTGCAGGCTGTGAGCAACATCCAGGAAGCCCTGGGGGTAGAGGGTGGAATGTGCTTCTCCTTCTGTACACATCTGGGAGAAGTTTTTATCATTTGCTAATAATAAATTTTGTGCCTTCTTTGAAAAGGCTTGCGAAATCTTTATCTGTCCCTTAGAACACAGGATTTTTAAAGGTCAATTTTTCTCTTATCTCTTATCACAAGAAACGTGGTTTAGAGATAGTGTGAAGGGTGAACAAATTCTATGACTTTATTCCAGCACTGGGAGATGGGAAAAAGGGAGGACAGAGAGCTCTCTATTCTCAGTTTTCTTGATATTTCTCATTCTAGGTTACATCTATCAATTATCTGTGTTGTAATCTGCGATTGTTTTTCAAGGGACTGATAGTGCCTAAAGAGTTATCGCATCTTGAAGCTTCTTAAAGAGTCTTTATCAAAAGGGGTCTGTCTGGTTGAATGCCAGTGGATTTTTTTTATCCTGGCTTCTTTTTAAACACCAGTTCCATTCTCATTCCAGCTCTCCCACTGATCCACGGTGACTCTGGGCAAACCACTTCAGCTCAGTGAGCCTCAGTTTCCCTGCATGTAAACATCTGGCTTGCAAGTATGTTGTGGGGCTGGCGGTCATGTGCACAGAGCCTAGCACTTAGGGATGCTCTCTAAACGATGGTTATTATTTTCCTTTATATACATTTGATTTTTTTTCCTTCTAGCAATGAGCATGTAACAGTTTAGAATATAAATTTTAATCCAGAAATGAAAAAGTTCAAAACACATTATTATGTGGAGAAAGATATTATAATCATAAATGAAAAAAGTACTATATAAAATTTTACAGAGAGCATAATTCCAATTTATAAAAATTATTATCTATATATGAATATATATTTATTTTTTTAATAAACATCATGCTTCTGTGATTACAGATGGAAAGGAGTAGAAGAAAGAGAACTGACATTTGAGTGATAAAATTGAGTAACTCAGTCAGGGTCACGCAGCCGGCAAATGAGGGAGCCAGGATTTGATTCCGGGATTTGAATCTTGGTACAGATCCTGCACTTTTAATCACTGTGCAGTGTTGTTTCTCAGGCATGTTAAATACATCACCTGTAATCCTCACAGCAATCTTGCAAAGTAGGCATTATTATCCTCATTTTATAGATACTCAGCATGTTTGGGGACAGTTTTACCATCTCTGAAATGGGCATGAAAGGAACTTCCCATCAGAGGGTCAGTGTGTAACGGATGAGAAGATTCAGGTGATGGCACTTCATAAGGGGCTTGATACAGGGTGCTATAAATAGGGCACGCCTTTTTCACCAAGTGCGGCACGTAGAAGAATTCACACTGAATTCACACTGAATTCTTCTATGTGCCGCACTTGGTGAAGAAGTGCGCACGTACCGCACTTGGTGAAGAAGTGCGGCCCTAGTCAGGGCCTCTATGCCTGCCTGCCCTGCTGGTCCCTCTCACCAGCCAGTGTCCTGGGTGAAATCTGGAGGCATGTGAGATGACTAGGCAGCCCTGACCGAGGATCAGAAGGTTGAGAGTCACTAAATCACATTCAGGATCTGTTTCCTGTTTTAAATCTAGACAAAAACCATAAATGGAATTAAAAAAAAAACAATAAAGCTAAACTCAACTCAGCTTTATTGTGTAACTTTTTTTTTTCTTTTGGTTTCACAGTTTAAAAACACTGCAACCACATTCTTACTGAAGCTTAAAATTCAGGTTTAATTCAGAAAGGATTGCTTTAAGTCTAGCAAATAGGGAAAGAAGAGAAACTGGGAGTTCTTGGACAACTTGAAGAACCACAGTTGGGTTTATGATGGAGCTGTAAGTCTGAAGGCTGGGCACATACTGAAAAGCTCTAATGTGGCCTCTCAGGGACAACAGAAGTTTCTATCACCTGCAGGCCGCGTGACTGAGGCAAAATACTCCCGCTCACTAAGCCCGTTTCCTAATCATAAGGGAATAGCAAAGGGATAATACTACATACTGCCCAGTGATGTTAGGTGGTTGCACAGTTGCTTTGCAAACTATAAAATGACATACAAGTATCATTCTTATATTCTAGTTGACTTTGTGATACTGTCGTAGCCTATTTAAATTCAAGTCAGTCCTCACACTACATTTCTAGGAGGAAGATAAATGACTAGAAGTGCTTGACAATGGCTCAAGAGTCTTGGGTTTTACTCCAAGCTGTGTTAATGACATTCCGTGTGACTTTGATGTGTCTGACGTCACATTCCCTTTCTGGGCTACCGTTTCCCTGTTTGTAACAGGAGTAGAATGAAAGAGCTGAAGTCAATGTTCTCTGTCTCTTCTAGTCCTGTTACTCAACATTACATTCCATTAGTTCCTTCTCCAAGCCCATGAGTCACATCAGCCAAGAAACAATCATTCATTGAGACTCTAACACTTCTTCCCTCCATCTTGATTTATTTATTTGGGATTACGCTGCATCCCACATCATCGCACTTCTTTCTTTCTTTCTCCATTAGATTTAGTAGTTTGGATAACATTTCTTCCAAATGGCTGTGAGGTTCCTGAGGGAGAAAGACTAGCTCATTGGTCTGTATAGCCCCTTAGGAAGGAGCATGGTGACTTGTAGACAGAAAGAACCCAACAAATGTGAGCTTAACTGAACTGAAAACAGTCCAGAGCTAAACACGGCTCACTCTTGTGTTGCCTTGTACACCCTGCCCTGTTTCTCCCTCTACTAAAACTGTCTTCATTTGACTGAGACCCAGAGTGATAGAGAGGTCAGTAAAGATAGCCCCATCTCCTCCAGCTCTTGGGGATGGTCTATCCCCTATGGTTGTTTCATCTGTGTCACCCTGTGCCTTCCCCTGGCTCCCCCAGTGAGTGGAGGACTCACTAAACTGAGAGGGCTGAGGCAAGACACCTTCTCATTTCACAGGTGAGAACCCAAGGCCAAGCTTCCTCGATAACCTGGTCTTCCCAGCTAGTTGTCTTCACAATCATGATGACCTGTGCGGTGTCTTCCTGGACAGACAGGAAGCCTCACAGGACAGGGACTATATCAGAGCTCCCAGTACAGTACCCAGTTATCTGATAATATCAGCCGCATGAGTGGATGCTCCGTCATCACAGCAATTATCCCCTTGCATTGTAATGGCATGCTTTCTCTCTCCCTCCAGACTGTGAACTTCACAAGGGCGGGGACTGTGTCTTATTTGTCTCTGAAGTTCCAGGACCCAGGACAGGGCCTGATGCAGAGTAAACATGCAGTTAACGTATGTAGAGTGAACTCAGGTTACGGCACTATTGTAAGGGTTTGCTAAAAAGTAAACATTCCTTTCAGTCCACAATATGCTCCATGAATGCATGAGGCATTTTCTCGTTAATCAGAAAATTGTATATTTTCCAGTTCCTGCTAGTTCATCTCTCATTGCTGCTGGAGGAGGCTCTGCTTCCCTGGGGGCCTGGATCAGTCCCATTCCCTATGACAAGAAGCTCTTTCTCCCTCCAAAGCTGTGCGGCCATGGGCTCCTCCCATGTAAACACTGGGTAAGTTTTAGTGCTGGGAAGGCTGGCTCTGAAGGATGGTAAACAGGATACGCTGGTATTGCGTTTCACGTGAGTGAACAAACAAACCTTGTTTCATAACCTATTCTTGAGTGCGTGCCGTGGAGGAGATGCACCCTCTCCCCACATTTCTCAAGGACATTCAGTTCTGTTGCTACCCAGATGTTCAATAGCTGTTTGAAGGCTTCGGCCAAGACCCTGGACTCTTGAAAAGGAAATGGCTTCCTGATGCTGCACCCCTCCTCTTTTCTTCCAGTACATAAATTTACTGTCATTGAGATTGTGTCTACACAGGCAAGGTGAAGGGGAATGCTAATTTAGGCTGACATCTCTTTCCTATGAAGAGCAAATATCATTGCACTTTATCTTACCTGAAGACCACCTTTATCACCAGGGGACACCTGGCGCCCTTCCTTGCTTTGCCTGCCTTTGCCCATGCTGATCTCTCTGAATGGAAAACCCTTTTCTTTCAGGAAATGCCTATGTACTCAAGTATCAACTTCCTGATGAACATTTTCCTACTCTCACAGCTACCAATATCCAACTCTACAACAGCGTTTATCACCATCCATTAACACTTAACTTTGGGTCTTTCTCCATCGTGTGAGTTCCTGGAGTGCAGGGATAGAACTTATTTATCTCTGCCTAGGGTCTGGCCTCATAATAGGAACTCTGGATATTTATGGAGCACAAGCATTAATGAACTCCACAAGTTTCAGACTGATTAAGGGACATCTTAACCTTGCAAGATCTCAGGAGGAGAAAACGGATCCGCCTTCTCGGCCAGGTTTCCAAGGCCCAGCTCTATGAGCTCCTTGTTTACAATTACTGCACTGGGCCAAGCAAGGCCTGGGTGGATAGGCCGACAACCTCCTGGATGCAGGCAGCAGATAGAAGGAATGAAAGCTGCCTCAGATAAAGATCAGCAGTCTGAAAACAGCCCTTTTGGGGTTGCTAGAGCCAACTTAAGGTGTGTGAACCAGAGCAACCACAACAGCACACAATTGACCTTCAAATCCTTACGGTGCTTTGAGATTATAGACTCACTCTAAGTAGAAAATTCCCAAAGGGTGGGATGTAAAGTGTTTGGCCTGTTGATTTCCTACCCTGCTATATACTAGAACGTCTCTTGGTATAAATATGAGGGAGCTGTATAAAAACATTTGGATTAGGACAACCGGTAGACCATCATTAAAAAGGAAGGGTTAACTGTTTCATTTTTTTCCATATTTCTATTTTTTTATTCTCCTAATTACCCCCAAGATTGACAGAGCCAGGAAGAATCAATCCATCTTCCAAGCAGGAAAGTAGAGCACATTATGGCTATATTTATTCAAATTTACATAACGGAAAGAACGAGGCTAATTCTTGGACTAATATAAGAACTGGAATGGTTTCATGCTCCAACTCCTTCATTCTATAAATAGGGAGCATGATGCCCAGAGACATCAAATAGCTTGCTTAAGGATACACAGGCAGTCAAATGATACTGGGTTAGAGAGGCCAGTATCATTAGGAGCTGCCACTTCATGAACTGGTCCCTTCATTCTCAGCCAGTAAATGTTCCACAAGACTAGGCCTCCCTTCTTTAGGATTTTGTCTCTCCAGCATTTAGAAAAAATCTGACAGAAAAGACAAATTCTATTACAAACCCACAGGGACAGAGAGTATGGGGCAAAGGTGAGAGTTACCACCAGAATCAGAGGAGAGAGCTTGACCAAAGGTAACTCAATCTCCCGCCCTTGGAGAAGCATCCTTTCTGCCACTTTCTGTGATATGGAATTGGACAGCCTCTTCCCGACCACTTCTGCTGAGGGGGATCTCCCAACTTTGCCAGGCAACTCATTCCAGTATTGAATTGTTGGAAAATTCTTTCCTCCATATGCCTTCTCCTCTGTACTCACTGTCAGATGGCATTTAATTTTATTTACAGTAATTTTAATTAATTCTAATGCAACAACTAGTGATATGCACTCATTTCTTAGACCACATGTGCAATTTGATGGCTGCCCTGCAGGCCTCCTTGACTGGTCAGCTGGTGTGTTGGTGGCCTGTTAACTCAGTAATGCCCGCCCTCCACCCTAAGCCACCCTCTCCCCGCCAGAGCTGCATGGGGTCCATGTGTGCCAGAGCCCTACCTCCATCGTTGTCTTTGCTGTCACCACAGGCGGTTTCCATGGACGTGTCACAGCCAGCTCCTCTCCAGCCCAACTGGCAGACGCAGTGCCACCCATTTAGGTCCAAGGTGCATCTACCGTTCCCATTGCACAACCCGGGGCAGCCCTCTGCAAGGCAAAGCACACAGAATCGAGGTCTGATCGTCCACGGCCAACTGCAGTCACACACACTCACATTCCACCTGCCAACTTACAAAATGTTTTCACATCTATCAGCACATCGGTGTTCTCAGCACCCAGAGAGGTGGGCATCATTAGGAACTGCCATTTTATGAGAGGCAACTGAGACCCAGAGGAGAAAGGACTTGCTAAGGCTGCACAGTTAGGAAGTAGCATAGGCAGGAGGTGGCAGAGTCAGGAAGTGCCAGGGATAGGTCTGAAATCCACATCATCCTCATCTAAAACCCTCTCTTTCAGAAGTGATCAGGATTCTAGAGTGGGAGTCAGTGGATGTAGGCCTGTCAGAGACTGACCAATGGAGCTTTTTGCCTGATCATTGTTCCTCGTTCATTTTTGTGTGTTTTTCCTGTCTCTGGAGGCTGTTGGAACAAAGGAGTCATCTCGGAACAAAGGAGACATCTCTTTGTTTACTCCTCATGTCCCCTTAGCACCTCTTGGTCTTGTTCTAAAGGGACGTACCATTTTCAGCTGTTACTGTCAACTGTATTGGACCTTAAGCTTTTCATTTATTTTCTCCTATTTCCTCCCAAACAACTGTCTCTGCTTCTGAGGAAGAGTCCTTAGATCTTTTCCTTCCCATCTTACCTGCAGTCACAGAAAAGGGCTTTGCACCAGGAGAAGCCCTGATGGCTGACATGGGTAAGACTAACCAGGGCTGCCTGCAATTGCACATGCTGATATATATGGGCAGGTAGCCTTTCCTTCACTTTGTCTGTCTGTAAATCTGTCTGCCTGTCTTACGAGCTTTCTCTGGGCTATCACTGGAGGTATAGAGATGAATGAGACCTAGTTCTTATTCTCAAGAAGTAGCTTATCAGAGGAGACAGATTTGTATAAGCAAAATATTTCACTGCTAGGTGCCCTAAGGGAGATGTACAAAATACAATGGGAACCTAATACAGGAGTGGCCATCTGTCTGAGAGGGCTGTGGATGATTTAATCGAGAAGGGTCAGGCAGTATTTAGACTCGGCCTTGGTTTTCCTTTGACTATAGCATAAGGTGGGGAGTTTTTATACTATTCAAGTAGAACAGGTTTTTGATTATGACCTTTTCAAATCCCTTTCTCAGAAAACTGTCTGAGAATCTGCTAAGTAACTTGATTCACTTCAGTTTTCTTTTTGCCACTTGTTCTCATTCGGGTCTCCATTTTAACAAACCTGCAAACCCCCTTTCTCAGAGGAACTATGAAAAAAACACCGTTCATTGGCATGCCCTCCATGTCTTTGCCTCTGCTTAGTCTCGGGGAAAGTTATGGATGTGAAAGCACTCTGTCATCTATAAAACTTAATTTATTATTATGAGCAGCGAACTGCTGCTACAAGGATGGCTACAAACTTTCTGTAATGAAATAACTAAAAACTGACCCTTTATTCTTAAATAGGACAAATGTGAATGCAGCTGCCCAGCACAAGACCTAGGCCAAGGTAGGCACTCACTAAATGGCTGATCAATTAGAATCTAAAACTTTCATGTTTCAAAGGCTTTTGATAGTTGACTGTGATTACAAAGCAAAAGAAAAGAACATGCTCATTTATATTTGAGGTGTTTAACACAGCAACCAATCAATCAATTTGGCTACTGCATTTTCCATTCAAAGGAAGAAACACTTGTGGAGTGTGTACTCCAAGCCTAGGCGGAATTTCCTCCAGAAGTTCAGAAGCAAGTATGGACTACGTGGTCTTTGCACAGCAGAAGCCTATTGGGAAAAGTGAGAAGCCACCAGCATTGCCACCTAAAAGTAATCGAGAAAGCAGTTATAAAAGCGCAGGAATGGTGCTGTGATGTGCAGGTGACTACCCAGGCGTTCTGACTTGGTAGCCAACTCCCTTTCCCCAATTAGTCTCATTCAGATTTTTGTCCATCAGGCTGGGACTTCCTTTCAATTAAGCCTCATTCGTATTTCAAATATCAGTCCTGGAGGAGACAGGGTACAAATGTTAAGAATGGTAGTAGATTGTTTTATCTTGCTCTGAGATACAGCCCTTTGTAAGAGGCAAAGAACATCTCTTGTGTAAGAGCACAAGCCTGGGAGCCATATCAAAGGCTGGCTCTGCGACTCAGTGGCTCTATGACCTGGGCACTTTATTTAATTTCTTTGAGCCTTGGTCTACTGATAAAATGGGGTTGCTGGGAGGATTAAATAAGATACTGTATGCATGATGCACAAAGCCTGACATACAGCTCCAACCAATATCTGAATCTTCTATTCGGCTTTACCTTCTATTTTGAGTAGAGGACATATAATAAGTCATCACCTCAGCTGGGGCTCATAGAAGGGCAAAATAGAAAACTGAGGCAGTTATCTAGATCAGAGTCAGCAAACTTTTTCAATAAAGATCCAGATAATAAATATTTTAGGTTTGTGAGCCATAAAGTCTCTGTTGCAATTACCCAACTCTGCCATTGCAGCTTGAAAGCAGCCACGCACAATTTATACATGAATAAGCATGGCTGTGTTCCAGTAAAACTTTATTTACAAAAACAGGTGATGGGCCAGATTTGGTCTATGGGCTGTAGTCTGCCAACTCCTGGTGTAGATGCTTCAGGAGAGTGATGACAATAACAGCTGCCATATACTGAAGGTCTATGCTACTGTGCTAGACACTTTATATACATTATTTCTAAACTGAATACTTTTTTGTTATATTTTACAGATACCGATTTTTTAGGGCAGTTCCAATTTCACATGATTTAATTATAAATTAAAAAAAACCAAAACCCATGTGTTGTAATAGAGTGTGGACTTTAGAGCTAGACAGACCTCAGTTCAAACCCCAGCACTACCATTTCACTTACTTGTATGTGTGATGACTGGCAAATTATTTAACTCTCTAGGCCTCAGTTTTCTCATCTATGAAATGGAGTAACACCTAATTCAAAGAGTTGTTGAGAAGATTAATAGATAATCTATGTCAATTATTTAACACAGTAGGTAACAGAAGTAGGTATTCAATAAATAACAGCTGCTCTCACTATTATCAGATTTGTTTTAATGTTGTATACCTTCACTCAGAACTTAACCTTTTACCAGAGCAAATTGTGTCAATGTGTGGGTCAAAAGCTATGGTCCTCATTAATGCAAACCCTGCCAAAGAGAGCTTAGACAAGCCCAGTGACATGGGGATCGATATGTTGCTGCATGGGAGGCAGTGAGATGGGTTCAGGACCATGAGTTCCAGCCCAAACCCACCACTTCATGCTCTTCTAGTAAGTACGCTGTCCTTCTTCTTGAGAGCAACTGTTCCAAGTATACTTAAATTAATTGTGCAATTAGTTTAATGTCTTATACTCATTAAATTAGTTTAATGAGTTAGAATCTAAACTCCATAAAGTTGACTGTGTGCCTAATCCATGCCTTGCACTCAATACATATATTAACTGTTGTAATGAATCAGTGAATGAAACAGGAGACCCAGGGACTCGTACCTCCTGCTTAACTTGTGGGATCTTGGGAAAGTTAATTTTCCTCTTTTGGCCTCAATTTCCTCATTTATGAGAGTTTGGGTGAGATGATCTGCTAGGTCCTACCAGCACAACTGACCTAATGAGAAGGTCAAATAACTTCATATTTGATGACTTTGTTTTTAATTTCAACATACTTTACTCAGCACTTACTGAATGCCAGGCCTTTTGTTACTTCTAGTGTATACAGAGATGAGATATATCACCTCACCTCAAGAATTTTATATTCTACTTATCTATACCCTAATTTGTTCCAGGAAGGATTTAAAGTGGGTCTTAAAATCTCAAACATTACTTTTCAGTGTGAATTTTATAGTGTACTAGTTCTCTGAGGTCCTCAAAAACAAGCTTCTGTGATCAAATAAGTTTGGAAAACATTGCATCCTATATTCTTATCCTAGAAAAGAACACTAAATATTAATACATTAAAGGCTCTGAGAAATATTACAATAAAGAAACCTGCTTATTAGATTATCAGAACAATTTCCGATTTGACCTCAGAATTTTCCCCAATCCCATGACCATTTACAATAATGTGGAATAATCCATTCCACAAAACCCACTTTAAGAAGCCTTCTCTAGTGAGCTCGTCTTAGCACATAGTGCCTAGCGCACCATTCTGTGCTTTGAATCTGCCTGAAGGAGCAGATTCTCTGGGAGGGAAAGCTCTACATGTGAAATCACAGGAACGCTTTATTCACAGTCAGTTTCTTTAAATGGACCAAGTTATGCCCTGAAGGTTTGCACTGTCCTATCAGTTTTAGGGTTTCAGAGGGACCTTGAGTATCTGTGGGTTAAATGACGTTTGCTCTCATCCAGCAATTTGCTTCTAGGATAATCGCACCCCCATTAGCCAGTATGAAGAAGCCTCCTCTGGTGTGACTTGCTGACTTTCTTAAAGCAATATGCCTATCCTTACCCATTACTGAAGCTCATTAATTCCACAAACCCTGAAACTCATCAATAATTCAGAGAGCCCAAATGACATTAACAATCCCCTCTGGAAGGACTCACACCAGGCATTTGCTAGAGCCAAAATAATGTAATTCTAAGGTTTAGAGCAGGGCTAAGCTTTTCAAAAGAAATGATGCCCTTTAAATGACAAGGGAAAGCTTTATCTTCAACTTTCTGCCTAAACCTATGAACAAGCCCCACCTAGTCATCAGGTATGACTAGAAGACTTTCAGATTCCTCCAAGTTATTTTTTAGTTAAGGGGTTATGCAATACACCTATCATATATCTAAACATTTCTTTATGGTTCTCTTTCTTTATGGTTCTCTTTCTGTTCTTTTTGTACTTTTTCATCCCTATAGTCACTTCCCTAGACAGGTTCACTATCATCTCTTACCTAGATGACAGCAATAATCTAATTGGTCTCCTCGTTCCCAAATGTCCCCCTCAACTCTTTTCTATAATATGGTCAGATCAATCCTTCCAAATCACAAATGTCATTGAGTCATTATCCCGCTTTTAAAAACCTTCTGTGGTTTTCTCATCTGCTTATGTTTAAGTTCACAATCTTGAGCTACAAGGTTCTGCCTAATTTTGGCAGATCTCCTTGCTAAGCAGACCTTGGACTTCCCCTATCATAACCCTCATCACATTTTGTCGGAATTGTTTTATTAGTGTCTTCTCTGCTAGACAGTGGGCAGCTCTACAGTAGGGACCATTTCTGTTGTGTGGTATCCACATTTTCTGGCACTTAGGAGGAGCGAATGCTGTTTCTTTTGCCTCTACCAATGCAAATGGACAGCACAGAACAGAAGCCAGCTTGTCTTTGAATCACAAAGTATTCTATTCTGACAAGTCCTGAGCTTGCATTGTATAGGTCTCTGAATTTCTTTTTTTTTTCTTCCAGGAATAGTACCCATTATTAGTACCCATAAAGTGAGCCAAATGGGGCCTTGGTCCAGACCTAGATTTTTGGCAAGAAACATTTGTCTTTTACAGCAACCTATGATTCATTGACCTAATCCAACCCTAGGTCTAGTGATATTTTCAGAACTAGAGATCAGAATGGTGTTTTGAGAGAGAATATCTGTCACTTCTTGGTGAGGGTGCAAATTTGGAAGATGTGGTTTGTAGGAATGATACTGGAAATTACGGGATATTCTTGGTTATTTATGGTGACAGAAGAAAAAATGTTGGAAATATGGATTAGGTCAGGAAATCCAAAATCCTGGCTCAGCCACTTACTAGAGGTGTGAGCCAGGATGGGCCACTCGCTTCCTCAACTTCAATTTCCTCTTCCAATCCAATGAATAAAATTATATCTGTGCCCTTAAAAAAGTTCACAGGACTCATTTATGATTCATGGATATAAAAATACTTCACACAGTAGGAAAATGCCAACAAATAGATGGTAACATTATTAAATTTTATCTATTTTGATGATTCCTCTAATAATTATGTGTAAAATTCCTACTTTAAAGAGGCTCACAGGTATTACTCTCTTCTGCTGGAATTATTTTATTCTCAGTTAAAGAGCAGTAGGTTAAATGTGAATATCCTTACTTCTCAATACCAGGCATCCAACTAATGGGCCCAAGTAACACCTTTGCTATATTTGGCAAGATGTCTCAGTTGAAAAGCGTTCAGTAATTTAAGTTTCCCCAAAACCCATTCCATAAGTTTTTAAAATCAGTTGCCATCTCTTATTAAAAGCTAACTTAGCCATCTCTTTACAATTCCAAAAATTAGTCTGGCTAACAAAGTCCTTCTCCAAATTCAAGTAAGAATAAGCATATGATGATAAAGTAGCATAGCTAACATTTGTTGAACACCATTCCTGCCCACGTGCTAAGCACTTCACATTCATCATTTCACTTAATCCTATGCCAACCCTATGAGGTAGGTCCTGTTACAATCCTCTTTTATAAAGACTCTGAAGTGAAGGGAGGTTAAGTAACTTGCCCAAGGTCACCCAGTTCATCAAGTGTTGGATTTGGGATTCATTTCAGGCAGTCTGACTCCTGAGTATGAGTCCTTAACCACGGAGCTCGTATTTTATGCCAGGTGCTGTGTTAGGGCTTAAGGATAAAAAGATGAATAGGGCATAGTATTTCTCCTCGGGGAGCTTGGAGTCTTTTAGGAGCACACATATCTGATTATTCTGAGACTTATTCTTAGAGCAATGAGGCCTATTGGGAAAATTAGGTACTACCTAATTAATGTAAATGTTTAAAATAGAAGGAATTGCTTTGCCTGTAGGGAATATCCTTCATAGATAAGACTTACCAAAGTCAGGCCTTCTCTGAAAGGGAAAAATCCCAAACAAAAGGCCATCCTGTCTGAGGTCAGGGGTTTGTTTCCCCGCTTTCTGCAGAGCCTGGCACAGAATCTAGTACACAGTACTAGTACTCGTGGTGCTCCATAGGCAGTTGTCGGATGAATGAACATGACAGTAATAGAATGCAGCTCTTACGATTTCTTAGCTTGCTTTGGGATCTCTTCTTCTCTCAGGCCACCCACACTGGTTCCCAGTATCTTAATTCTAATGGACCTGGGGCCATAGGAGATGGGCTAGGTAACATGAGATGGGGTAGAAAGGGTGAGAAGTGTATGTGTGTATGGGGAGGAAAGGACAACAGCACAATGGTAATGTCACAAACAGATTGAGCACTTTAGGGGGAAGAATGACACTCCGGGTATATCAACCGCCTTGTGACCAAAAACCGCCCTCCGGGCAGTGGATACTCTGACAAAGCTGGGGATGTGGCAGTATCTAGACACCATGCTGATGGGGTGTATATACATTTACATATATACATTTCTTCTTTTATGCTTATACACAAACACACACACAAAGACAATAAGGAAAATAGAGGAAGGAAGACCATACCTTTAACTACCCTATCCAGATAGTGCGCTTGGGAAATAAAAGACAGGACATTTAAGGTAGGATCCAGAGTAAGTGCAATACTGCCTGCCACATAACCATGCCAGGTGCTAAGGAAACAAAGGGGATGCACCCCATATTTGGGACAGACCTGCCATGGTGGGGAAAATAAAACCAAAGACAGGATAACATGAGAGAGAAGGAGGGAGAGCAAGCACATTCTCCAGGAAGGGCCAAAAGGAACTTCAACACATTCTGTGACTCAGGTGTTTGGAAATATGATCATATAAATGGGAGGACATATGGACAAGGAGAATGGGAGAAAACGGGGGATGAGAAGCTGCAAAAGTGGCCACACTCCTGTTCCGTCAGGTTTGTTCAGTCTTATGGAAAACTAGACTTGCACTGTCTACCGAGAGCGGCATCCAACCTCCCTTTAGCGGAAGCAGTGGTGGAAGAACAAGTGCACCCTGTTCGGGCAGAGGGGTTTCCAGGGAGCTGGAATATAGAACTACGCAAAATTGGAATCATCTTTGATATGCACTAGGGAAGTGGGTTGAGTCTTTGGTCAAATATACCACTAGAGTATCTGTTTGCCATTCTTGAATATTCTGTGGACACATGTGCCCATACAGACCTGAATGCAAAATGCCTGGAGTTCTAAGTAAGATGCATCTCTTTTTTGTGCATCTTACAAAGAATGTGAGGTGCAGGTCAATGGATGTCACTGTGAAAAATAAGAAAAAGAAAAGAAAACCAGACCACTTCCCAATGCTTATTAACTCAAAAGACAGAATGATGTATGCTTCGTTTTCCAATGGAGGGGTTGCATCCAAGCATTGGCTTGTTTGGCAATCTGAGGTTTTGCTTATTTGTAAGGATGGGGGTCAAACGTTCCTCTGAAAGAAAACCCACTGTGCACATATGTAGCTATGTTTAAAGCAGAGCAGACCTCTTCATTCCCACCATAAATCAGTAACACCATTTCACCTTCCCCATCTAGGCTGTAGCCGTAACCATTTGAGGAACTTCCCCTTCGCCCCTCTCTACGACTCCCCTATGTGTGCTGCCACAAAGGCCAGATAGATGGCGGTCTCCTGAAGGGCTTGATTCTTTCTGCCACGCTGGCTCCCCATCCTCAGCTCAATTTCACACATGAATCAAAAGTCTCAAAAGTCGGTAAGTAGGAATGAACTGCAATGGTGGGACCTTATCTAGAAGCCTTAGGGTTCTATAAACTGTAAGAACATTCTTACCCTATTGATAAAAAATACAAATTTTATCCTTCCAATCCCCTGGATAGGAAATGCTGTTGCTATTCATCCATATAAATTTGCCTCAAAAGACTGGTGGATGAGAGTCTCTCTTCTTAGTTGGGGTAACCATGTAGTAGTATCTGTTTCAAGATGAAATATGCTTCTGGAGGCTGCACGGCCAAGTGGAAAATTGAAAAGAGGTGATTTTAACTGGCTTTGCATGCTTCCCCTTCATTCTTACTGATGTTGTGGTGTCCATGAGATAATAGGATATATGAAGGAAAAGTGAAGGAGAGTGGCTTATTAAGCAGGAGTGAATAAACAAAGCTGTGGAATGCCAAGCAATGAAAAATAGGGGCCGCCCACATGTAAAACAGCCTTGGAAACAACTGGCTAAGGCAAAGACTTTCTCAATTCTTGGTTCATCTGTCACTATTGCCTTAGTCAAGCTCATTCATCTAATTTTGCAAAATGATCTAAATTTCTTAGACATGATCTCCCAGGATACGCCATCAGAAAGCAATAACACGCAGGATCTCTGGGATCTCCTAGCTCAGCCGTTGTTCTTAGATTCCAGATCTGCAGTTTTGTGGGGGGGTCAGAATCATACATTCTTGTAAAATCTCTGAACCCAGCTACAGAAGAGGTGACATGAGCTTAGATTTCTTTCACAGGGTTAGGAAGGATGACTAGGCTGGATGAGACACCATCACTGGGATCCAAATGGCCATACCACCCTGCAGTATCCATTTTGAGGGAGTTCGCCAACAAGGAACACTTTGATTATCTCCAAACTTAAGGGTGATATCTTGGGTCTGGTGATGAGTACAGATTATATCTACTCTATAGGCTAATATCCCCAAACCCGGGGGCTGACTTCAGAGAGCTCTCTCTCTCTTCTAATGCCAGTTCATTTTTAAGGATTTTTTTTTTTTTTTAGTAATAAAGATCTCTATTAAATGTAAATATATTTTTTAATATCTTTAAAAATGCTTACTAATATCTCCAGACTGAAAGCAGTAGTAACAGCCCAGAGGTGATTGAGGTAGACTCAGGTTGCAATCAACCTTGTGGGTTTTAGGAGACAAAAGTGAACATTCAAAATGTCAAATTCTGAGTCCACAAATCAAGGGGTTCCTTTCCTACACAGTGATCTCAAGCCACACTGTGAATCAAAAAGCTGATAAAAGTCAGTCAATACCAAGTCCAACAGTTTCCTCGGAATGAAATAGAGCTTCCTTGTCTCTGGCTATTAAAAATGGAAGTGATAACTTGGTCTTTAAATCCAATGCCATTTATTTAAAAGAAGCATACGCAGTAATCCATACCACTGTTGCTTTCATTGTTTGAAAATCTTGGCACATATGCCCTTGAGTATGGTCACTTAAAAATTCATCATGATTTTAAAGTACTAACTTTAAGAAAAGATGACATAAAGTCCATAAGTTTGCACTAATGAATGGTGGATTCAGGACTTCACAAAAATTCCTTCATCTTTCTTCTCAGAACTTCAGAATAAAGACGATAGTAGCAGAGTCATTTTTCCTCTTGGGCCATGTTTATTCTTTCAACATTGCACAAATGTTTCTTGTGCTCCTTCTACATTCCTGTCACTATGCAAGAAACTGGAGAGCGTGGTGGCACATAGCTGTTTATGATAGAGACTCTGGGCTTTTGGCATGAGGTTGGTCTGTGAGGTTTTAGGTGTCTTTCCCATTTCTATGACCTCCAACATGAAAACCTCCTTCCTTGACTTGCTTGTACCAACAGAAGTTTCTCAAAATTTCTCTTAGGATAATCCTAAGAAGCTTCAGGGGGTCCCCATCAAAGGTCATGGAGAATATGGCAAGAGGCTTTTCATTTTTATTCTCAAGGAGCCTCAGTTGACTCTAATAGTTGTATCACTGGTACATATTAGGCCAGGTAAAACAAGGATCATTTCAGCAGGCAATGCTTGGGGTGTTTACAATCATCTACATTTCTTTCAGATGGATGACATACCATCGAAGGGATATTTTTGTTAAGATCTTGGCTATATTAATGCTCTTCTCTCTTTGGATGAAGGATCAATGAGAAAGTGGCCAATGGCACCCATCCTGAAAGGGACTCAACAAGGCCTACTAATTTTCCCCCAGTTTCCCACCCCCACTACATGTGAGCTGAAATCTCCCAGAACCACTGTCTAATATAGAGCTCTTGCTCTGATAACTTGGGGTAGACCCCTGCCGATTTTCTCTTTCTCTTTGTCAGCATTTGTCCTGTTGGTCATAGGTCCTGTTATGAGAGAATGCTTTTGAGGAGGGATAAGCATTGGGCCATCACATAGGTGCCAACACCTTGTGAGTGACTTGTGAGCAACCTGTGAGCTCTCGGTGGAGGACTGTCTGATTACGAAAAAGAAACCCAAGACCTACCATTCAAAAGTGGGCCAAGAACTCCAGAAGATTATATGGCCTTTTTAAATAATTTCTCTTATGAAGTCTGGCTTTGCTCACTCTAGTAATTACATCATCAGAGTATTATTTTGATCTTTACTCTCAGAGGAGGATTTGTTTAAGAATCAAGATTTATACGATTGGACAGCTGTCCTGAAGCCTAGTAAATAATTCTGCATATCTGGCATCTTGAACAATCACAACTTTAGGGTCAAGGTTTGAATTTTACAAATGTAATCAGAAGCTGGCATTTCCCACATGTGTTTTGAGACTTTATAGACAGGGGGCATGAGTGAATAAAAGAACTATCATAGAAGTGATCCAAAATGTTAGCAGTGTTTTCAAAGAAATAGAAAAAAAAAAATTCAACACCTTAAATTTAACTATCATTTGCAGCTTTCTCTAAAGAAATTGGAGGTCAAGCCTCAAACTTAAGAGACTCATAACATTCCTGGAAAGGACATCCAAAAATATGGTTTTGATGACTCTGTGTTGGCCATATATTTGAGAAATAGATCCAAATTAACCCATCTTACCTTAACTTCTGGTCTAGGAAAACCGGGTTCCATAAACATAAGTGGAAGTATTGGTGATGAGTAAGAGTGAAAAATCCCTTTTTATTTGTGGGATATTTTTAGGAACAGGTGACTGAGATTCAGGCTGATGGGTGTGCAGTTCTGTGGGCAGTGGAGGAGGGGGCCAGCATTCCGTCACCCCTAGAGGCCTCTTCCAGCCACCCCATTCTGTGATTCACAGGAGGAGAAAGTGAAGCCCCAGTGATGTTTCTTGAAGATGTAAAGAGACAGATAATTCCTAACATAAGGAATTAAGATACAATGTGAAATAGTCTTGCTTTTTGACAAAAATATTGTCATTAAATAGGATGCCACTATCGAATTCTCTTTGATTCTGAAAATGAACTTCTTTTGAGAAAAACCTTGGCTTCCATAAAAGAAAGATAGACCAAAGCCCCCAAAGGAGATATTTAATTCCGACTTTAATAATCTACTCTAGGAAATGTCACTAGGGTAAAAGGTTCTTATGTTGGGGATTGGACTATAAGGAGCCCAGGCTTGTCTTATTCTTTTATGCCAGGTGTTAAGTAATCAAGTCATTCTTTTCTGTTTATGGAGGGTGGTAGTGTGTGAGTAAATAGGCCTTCCTCTCTTTTGCTTTTACTGCATGGAGGTCTCTGAATCAATGTCATGGATACTGGCTTTTTCTCTGGTGTGATACACGACTATACTACAGCATATGAGCTGGTGGCACTATAATGACCTACTGTATAATAATAAAATCTGATAACAAGAGAAAATGTAACACTTTGAATTTCTAACTTTTCACATCAGCAGTGTTTTCTTTTCCTAAAGGATCCTCACAAGGAGTGAAGTTCTCTGGAAACATAAGAAAGTGCTGCTTGTTACCATCCAAGTTTAAAAGAGGGGTTCTCCTTCTCATTTCTATTCCAAAAAGAAAAAGAAGGCACCGCCCTTGTTTCTCTCATTTGCATTGCCTCCCCCTTCCCTTCTGTCCAACAAGGTTATTGAAGCGTTCCTTCAGCATTGGGGTGTTGGGTTTCTCAGTGGGGATGCAGCTGGCCACAGGCAGAGATGCACGTGCACGGAGAGCAAGTTGCCATGCAGGGAGATTAGACAGGGACAAAGGAAATGCTCACCACACAATGAAAGGTAACAGAATTCCCAGCCAGCGTCCTTTCATCTGAGCCAGTATGACTAGTCCATTACTTCTTAAATGTCCTGTGACATTTTTCTGGTATTTATGACTGTCAACCTCCCTCTTGAACTGTGCACATTTACCTTGATGGAGTTCTTATCTGGAGGAGAAGAAGCATCTGCAATCCCAAGGAGGAATTTGCTCTTAAAGAGTAACAACAGGGTGAGCAGGGGAGGTGGGAAGGGGTGGTTTGACTTCTTGGCATTGAAACAAAAGGGGTATTCTTTAGGCCAGGCTGATGAACGTCCACAAGACACTAGACGTAACACAGCCTGCCCACAAACCTGGTCATGAGTCATCTGTGACTGGACTGAGAGAGAATCTCCTAAACCCCTCATCATTTGATTCAGATGAGATGCTTTTATCTTATAAAAGTCTAACATCCATAAATTTTAGAACTTGCTAAGGTGACTTGAGGACTCTGTAAGCAAGTTAGAATGGGCTCTGATTTTGGTTTTAATAGGGATGGGTTCCCTTCTGGGCTGGGAGGCTAAAAGGTCAGTCTGTACTCAGTCAGGCAGAAAAGTGAAAGCAGAGTTTAAAGGAGGGGCCCCTCGAGTGACTTGGGCTCTTTCTCTTTAAGGGGTGTCCAGAACAATCATAAGGTAAGATATAATGACATAAAGAAGCCACCCAGAAGCACACAATAAGACACAGCAGCACATTCTGCTATGAAAAAGCAGGGAGGGTTGCCATCAACTCTGAGTGGATCTGTTAAGATAGCGGGTTGGCAGATTAGGTGTGGACTTCTGAGTGCAACCGTAATAAGAAGGCACAGCCTCTGGGAAAGATATCAGCCAGATGCCACTGCAGAAAACCTGGGCTTTGTCCTACATGAACTACACAGCAAGCAGCTGGTGAGCAGCCCCTGCACCAAGGCTCAGAAGACTGAGCCTCCAATTCCTGTTCTACTTCTTAAAAGTTAAGTAACCTTCAACCTCAGGTCCCTTAAAAGAAGGAAATAATATGTATGCCTTCACAGCATGGTTGTTAGCAGCATGAAATAAAGCAGTTAAAGCCATTAGTACAGTGCTGGACACACTGTAAATACTCAAAAATGAGAAGCTATTACAATGAATAGTAATAAGTATAAGGTGTTCTATAGCCATTTATAAACCGAGTGATGTTTGAGAGCAGGGATGATGAATATAAACTAATTTCAGGCTATAAAACAAAAAGAATGGAGCCTAAATAAACATGAGATAAGAGATAGCTCCATTTGCTCAAAATTCCTTTGTCCTCCAAAAGCTTTGGGTCTGGTCTCCCAGTTTCTGTAAGACTTTAAGAGGTGACTTTCAGAGCTGGAGAGGCACCCAGAATCCTGCCTTCTAAAGCCATGTGCTCACCATCTGATCACAGACCCTTCCTTTAAAAAAAATAATGGAAGAGGAAGACGTTAAAACACACATACACAAACCAGTTGATTCAATAAAGAGCTTTCAGTGAGTGTTCATTCCAGATAATAGACCAAGCAAAATGTCTGGCTGTGTTTAAAATCAACAAAAACAGCGGGAAAGGCAGAAAGAAGGGAATGGACTGATCAGCTTGTTTTGAAAGCTGCCAACAGTGCTGCTTCAGCAGAAGCTGGTGGTGCCGTGCAGCCCCCAAGAGAGGAGAAAAGAGACAAATGCAGACAGGACAGAAGCCGAGGACAGGGGAGGGAGCGGTCTCTGGCCTGATGGGATGCAGATGTGGCTTGGGGCCTGTGGGAAGCTTTCCCAAGCTCTCCCAACCAGATTGTGACTCTCATAATAATGGTTATATTTATTGAGCACTCTACTATTTGCCAGCCTATGCTAAGTTCTTTACATGCATTATTATCCCCATTTTATAGGTAAGGAAACTGAGGCTCAGAGCGGCATTGGGCCTTGCCCCCCATGGCTGCTAAGCAAAACTCATCCGCCTCATTAGTGAACCCCAACTCCTTAACACAGACCCATACTATTTGGCCTGTGAAGGGATAAATAGCAAGGCACGCTAACCAGATAACTGGAATCTGGGAAATGCAGACAGGGAAGGGGGTAAGTTAAAAGTGCCCAGTTATGAGAATAAGTCCAATTGATGTCTAAGGAATGCCAACCATAATGTCACCAGATGAAAGGACTTTGCCCAGTCAGTTCCCACATGCGATGGGGGCCCAGCCTTGGCCCTGAAGTGCCCGACCAAGGCACCATGCAGCCCAGAGAAGGTCCCCCAGGGCCTGGGCCCTCCGTACCGATGGTGCAGTGCTCGCCGTTCCATCCGGGGCTGCACTCGCACTTGCCGTCGCGGCAGGTCCCGTGCTCGGTGCAGCGAGGGTGGCAAGCCCGCTGGTCACAGGCCGCTCCCGTCCAGCCATCCTCACAGCGGCACGTGCCCCCCACGCAGGCGCCGTGGCCGCCACAGTCCGCAGCACAGATTTCTGTGGGGAGGTGGGGAGAGGGAAGGGGCAAACCCGGGCCAGGAGGGGCAGGGGTGGGAGGAGAGAGGGAGAAAACAAGTGTTGAGCGAGTTGTTGTTAGGAACAAGGGTCACACTTGGCTACCTTCCTCGGCTTTTGTGAGCAATCAGATTCCAGAGGCTTGGGAGGCTAATCTCCGTGGACAATGACCCTCGGACAAGAACAATTCTCTTGGCAGAAGCCTGTCCTGAGCCCATTCTTCATCAAAATAGGCTGGATTGAAGGGCTGTAATCTGTTTGCTTTCCCCTATTACCAGTCTGTCCCCACTTCTGTGCTTGCCACTTCCAAAGGGGACCGGCCTGTTGAACAGATGTGAGGAAAAGTCAAATTTAATTAAAAACCAGTTATGTGTGAAAACAAAGTGAGGATGAGTCCTCAATTGCCAAGCAAAGTGCTTGTGGGTCTCGCTGGGGCATGTGAAGGGTTCTCGGGCCTGCATTTTGTTCCAGCCTTGAACCTAAATGAGGTGCAGTGAAAGAAAGGCTGGATCCTGCACCTCCTGGATGTACTCTAGGTGGTTGTTTTGTGCCTTTGCTGTTTTTGCTCTGTCTTCCTGTGCTTCATCACTCCAACTCTGAGCACCATCGAAATGGCCTTTCTGATCCAGAGCGGGTCGTGCGGGTGGGTTGTGGGGGGTGGACTACACAGCCTGACCCTTCACAAACAGGCACATGACCTGACTCACCAGCTTCTTGGCCTTGGGGCCAGTGAAGCTTCATGGTTATGCAGGCAGAGGCTGTGAAGGCTCCCAAACACAACTGTTTTTCAGGGAACGGGCAGAGCAACCATAGCCACCGATACCTCTGCCAGGGCTGTGATGGAGACCCTGACTTGATTCTGTGCCTCACGGCCCAACCGTCTTCAAGTGAAAATCTCAATACCTTTAATTTCTCTCAAACTAAATTATTTGGCACCCATGGGCAAAAATTGTTTTTGACCGTGACTCCCTTTTAAGCTGTACTCTTGGTTTAGAAGCTACTAACTGCTTTTAAAAAAGAAAACAAAATTAGATCTCAGAGACTCAGGCCTTCCTTACCGGTCTACAAGACAATGGCTAAAATGTTCAAGAACTAAAAAACAACAGTGAGTTACCATTTATGGTGTGTTTCCATGCCAGGCACCTTGCCAAAGCATACTACCTGCACAGGGAGGTGCTTCACGCAATAACACACTGGATTTCTCATCTGCTCAGAGGAGAGGTAGGCTGCTGTAAAATGGGTTCAAAGAGCCCTGACCTGGAGCCAGGGCACCTGGGCTCAGGAATTCTCAGCTATGTGACCTTGGGCAGGTTCCTTGACTTTTCCAATGTGTTGAGCGTGGGCATTATGCTGCTGCCTCACAGCGCCTGTGCTGACTATTGGGGCTTTGGTGGATGACAGAAAGGCCATGGTAAAGATCATTAATTCAGGAAAGGTTTCTCAGGAAAGTGAGTTTTAGACTAGGAGTCCGAGGACCAGGTTTGCAAGGTCGTGCCTGCTCAGCTACTAATCTGCTCTTGATCTTCGGAAGGTCACTTTTCTCTCTGGGTGTCAGTTTCCTTTCTACTAGAGGGGAAACATGATGGCATCAAAGGTCCCTCCAGCCCTCAGGCTATGGGAGTATATGCTACAAGTACCCTCCATGTCACAGAGCATCATCTACCCCCAGGCTCAGCTCAAGTGTCCCTCCTCCTCTGAGAAGTCTCCTGAGAGTCACTCTGTGGTTATTCTCTTGCCCCTTGCCGTCCCATATTACACGGTAGAGTGATTTTCTGTTTCTCTGTCTCTCTGCCAGATGTGTGGGATTGAATTCTTCTGATCAGTTCTATGCCTGATACCCAGCACAGATCTTGACACAGGAGACTCTTAATCAAGGTTTGTTGTATAATGAATGTATATGTGCCTGGTGCTATAGGTGCCTGAGAATGTAAAACAATTCACATAGACCCTGCTCAGCCTGGCCGAAAATTAATTCAGGCCAATTTGTCTGATTATCTCTAGTGAGTTGCCCCTATGGAAACTTCCCAAGTGAGGGTGGGGCTGTGGAGCAGGGTCACTGCATCCACAAGCCCTCCAGGAATGGGACTACTTAGGATGCTCTTCAAGCTTCCTTCCCTTCTTGCACAGACAACAATGGCATTCTCCAGGCCCCAGGCCTCCTCAAGTCCTGTTTCTTAAGTTTCCTTCCCTCCACACAGCACTGCAATGACTGCTGGTGGCTCTGGAGGCTGAGGCTGCACTCAGGGGCTAGAACTTTCCTTTGGGAGACAGAGAGAGAGGATTAGCTTAGCATTTGTTTGGGTATACTCAGCACTATTTCCAGGTGGCAGTTTATGGTGTGAAAGTAAATAGCAGACAGTACTTCTGTTCACTGAGGTGTGAGCCAGGAGAGGGACAGAAGGACAGGCTGCTGGGACCAAAGCCTTGGTGATTCAGGCAGCAGGGCATGTGGAGTTCATGGGGGCTGAGAGCAGAAGAGGCAGGCTTTTCCCAGCACTTGACTGTCTGACTTCAGGTCTTAGCTAACAGGTCGTTCATTCCTTTATTAATTAATCTGGAAGCAGTAGGGATAAAAGAGCATAAGACTTGAAATGAGATGTGGCTCCAAATATCACTTCTGCCAGTTATATGAACTTAGGCAACCTATTCAATTGCTCTGAGTTTTGTTTTCTTCCTCTGTAAAAGGGGGAGGAAGAAAGCTTCCACTTTAGGGGGTATTTAGTGCCTGATAAACAGTAGGTATCAATAAATTCACAGTGATTTATTTTTCTAATAATATTCCACGCATGCTCACTATGTGCCAGAGACTGTGCCTGGTACTAGGAATCCAGAGGTCAATAAGATACGATCTCTGCCCTCCAGGAGATCATAGTCCAGACAAAGCACAAACTCATATTGACATTCCAAAGATTATCCAAATAATCTACAGCTGTTACTCACTTCTCTGTACCTTTTTGCTTGTGTGCAATGAATAAAAAAGCCACGAATCTTGGGATCAGAAAGATTTGGGGTCTACCCTTGGCTTTGTCACTTACTGGCTGGGTATTCTGCAAGTTGCAAGTTATGAAATTCATTGGAGCCTCACTTTCTATTTCTGTAAAATGGATATAATAATTCTCACTTCACCAATCTCACAGGGCTGGTGTTAGATCAAATGAGGTCCTGTGTGGGAAAGTATTTTTGGTTAATAACTAACAAACACATATCAGGTTTTACAGTTTACAAAGCTCTCTTCATGTACCATTTCTCATTTGACTATTACAATAATGCTGTGAGAACACCTGGCTATTATCTTTCCTAGAGGTGAGGCTACCGAGACCCAGACAGCATAAGGGAATTCTGTCAGGTCATGTGGTCATCTGGTGCTTCTCATTTGGACAATCCTCAGAGCGATGCTGTAAGACTAGCATTTTACAGATAAAAGGGCAGGCTCTTCTCTGAGGGGACTGGACCTCCTGGTTCTTCAAGCAGATTCTCCCCTGTTTTCTGGCCCTGTCGTTTATCCTGTGTTACATCCAAGTCAGACTTTGGATAGATGTGAAATGAAATGAGATCCTCTACGCAGAGTTTCCCAGACATTGGTCTCACTTTTCCCATCTGGAGACCGCAAAGCTATCCACCCAAATATTCCATTTCCTTGCCAGTTTACACTAGACGTGCTCTCCTGGCCTGAAGCTACAGTTGCCTGGTGGCCGGACACCCCTCCAATCAGCCCTTTACAAGCTGGGTTGTGAGCTCTTACACATTTTAATGGAAGGGGCCTGAACAGGGTGACCTTGATGTTTATGGGATACTAAATGACGGTCACACAACCTGTCAGTGTTCAGCTTCTCCTCTGCAGATGGTCTCTCTGCCTGAGTGAAGGAGACCCGCCCACTCATGATGGAACAGAACCCCGAGATGCTACTTCATCACTTGGCCTCAAGTTGTAGGCCCTATTGTGATTTTTAAATATGCCTCAATATTTTTTTTCCTTGAAATAAAAGGAACTGCTTTATTTTTCCTTGTAGATTCTGTTTTGACCTGAAAGCAGATATAACTTCTCAGAGTGAAAACCAAATAGGCTAATGCAAAGGAATGTGCTTTGACAGTTCATATACCCTTTACATAGTTTAAACAGTACTTGGTGAAATTTGGGTCACAGCTTCCTCAATTGTAAACTGAGGATGACACCATTTGCTGTTGAGGGCTGTTGTAGGGATTATTCTCTTTTGTTTAATTTCATGAGTGCTAACTCTTAGTGGGCACTGGGGATCTCATGGGGATTATGACGGACACGGTTCTTTCCTGACCTCAAAAAGTTTACAGTCCAGCATGGCAGGCAGACAAAATCTCAATCAAATAAATGAGTTAACATAAATGGAAGAAAAGCTTCTAGCATAGTGCCTGGCAGATGGTCAAGATATAATAAATTATGCCCACATATTCTTATAAGAAAGGAAATGAAGTGTAGTGGCAAGTGTACCAGACTGAAGTCAGAAGATCAGATGTGGATTCTGACTTATGCACCATACCCAATACAAATACATATCTGATAAATGCTAGATGACTTTCACATGATTAGCATCAGAGCTTTCTGACTAAATGCTGGAGGGCTGGGACCTGGGAGGAATCTTTTACAGAACTATGGAGTACACGATCCACAGGGGTCAGATTCTGATTCCCTAATTTCCTTGGGTCTTTGTGGAGTCCTTGGGAGAGTTACTTAATCTCTCTGAACCATACTTCTTCACCCGTAAAATGAGAGAGAGTAATGATGGTCCCCTACAGGGTGACTAGTGATAACTGAAGGAAAGGGTATATGTGAAAAGCTCAACGTAAACTATGCTATATACACAACTGATTGATGAGGCTCTAAGATGTCCTTTATCAGCACAGCTCCTAGTCATCCAGCAGAGAAGCATCTTCCTGAAGAGCAAAATATTTGCTTTTCTAGTAGCAGCTTCAAAATGTGAGTATAAAGCCCTTTCTCTGCTCACCTAGCATGGCATCATCAGCTGAGACCTTCAAAACCCAGTTAGAAACCATTTGTGTTTGTAGCCCAAGCGCCCTTTTGAAAACAGGTGATAATGTCCAATTGTCTTAAAATTCTCATTCCAAGCTTGTAAAGTTCTTTACTGAACTTTATAGGTCCTTGGAAATTAACCAGGTTAGGTCCATGAACACCTTAGTTCTCCTCCTAGGGAAAGTCACACCCATAACACTTCCCCTTTCCTACCCCACCTCTGCTCTGCCTCACTTGTACACATGTCTGCTCTCTAGACTGGAAGCCCCCCTGATGGCAGGCTCCAGCTTTTATTCATCTTGGTTTCCTGGCAGCAGGTGCCAGGGCTGGCATAGCATGAGCTTTCAACAAATATTTGTTGAAAGAACAGATGAATTTAAAAAAAAAAAAAAAAGCTTCATGGAAAAGGTGTTAAGTCAGTTGGCTCAACTCTATCTCAGTGCCACATTGCACAAAATTTATTTGGTTAAATATATTCACACAGGGGCTCAGTCTCCTATGTGCCTAATCTTCCTAGAAATTCATCTTCAATCTCCAACTGAGAACACTGTAATTTAAGTGTCTCAGTACTTACACTCTCACATACATCTTCCTTCATGCCAATGCCTATATCACACCCATTCTCTTTCTCTGACATGAAATCAGGTGGACACATGAGGAAGAGGAGAAAAGGGTAGGGAAAAATGTAAGGTTTACCTATTGGTTAATCGTGCCTCAAACTGTATACGGGAAAAAGCTGCCCCAGGCTCCTCTCATTAAATGTTAATCATCGTATAACCCTGGATGGAGCCTGAGATCTGTCATGGCTACGTTTTAATTTGTCTTGACTTACTTTACAATCTTGTTCATTAAAATACCTGGTAGGGGAAGCTGTGTCTCTTCTCTAAAGGTAGAGACTTACATATAATTTTCCAATAAAATTTCTTCAACTTGGAAAGATGCTCAAAACTGATATGAGTGGAGGATAGAGGGGACCCCACCCAAGGATCTGTGGGCTTTCCTGTTGAGCAAGCGACGTATCCAAGTGAAGCCATTTTTAAAATTCCAGGGATATGTAAACAGAGTCTTGGCCCCATGTGGCTTCCTGGGAAGTCCTTTAATAAGTTTGTATTTAGCACTTTAAGTGATGACAGGGAAAACTGTTCTATTTTGTTTTAGACCTGAGGTTCTGAGCGTGACTTTAAGAAACAATAGAGGTTCAAATAATTTTAAATGATTCCTGCTAGGATTTTCTGTTTCATAACTAGCTCATCTGAGTTAGTGCAAAGCTTGTGGAACTTCTCTGAATTCTTGGTATACTTTAAGTCCAAGCCACAATACACAGCATTCGAGGCAAAAATAAGGAGTAAATGTAGAACCACTGTTGGTGCCACACAAGTAATATCTCATTAAATCCTCACAACAGTCCTGCAGTGGTATTTTCACTCCAGTACTGTAGTTGAGGAAACAGCTTGGAGAGATTAAGTGACTTGCTCAAAGGTTCTTAGCTAGAATGAAAGATGACTATGATTTACACAGGCTTTTGGTCTGTGAATTGTGGGACCAAGTTTAGGCAAAATCTCAGATATAATCTGACATACTTCACTGACTGTCCATCCATCCATGTGACTGGGACAGGTTATTTCACTGACTGTGAAGTATGTCAGATTATATCTGAGATTTTGCCTAAACTTGGTCCCACAATTCGGCTAAACTACAGGATCTCTGAAATCAAGTCTGGGTCTCTTTTCTCACTCTGATCCAATGTTTATCATATTAAGAACTTTTTACTTTGTTTGTCTGTTTATCTGTTTCTTTAACCTCCATCCATTCATTCACCCATCTATTAGTCCATCTATCTGTCCATCCACCCAACCGTCTAATCACTAACCAGCTATCTAGTCACTAGGTCATCTAACTACCAGCCTATCCTTACTGGGCCATCTAACTGCCAGCCTATTCGCCCATCCATCCATCCATCCATCCATCCATCCATCCATCCATCCATCCATCCATCCACCATCCATCCATGACTGGGACAGTTATTTCATCTTTTTGTGCCTCTATTCCACAAAATAGGGTATAGACACCAACATCTCAGGTTCATGTGAGGCTTAAATGCACCTTGCAATGTGCATACTGGACACTCTTTTATAGAGTAAACACATACTATGTGGCAACTATATTATGTTTAGGTGCTGGAAAGATCCAGGAGAAGGGAAGGTTTGAAGATACTGGGGAGAGCAAGGAGGTGATGTGAGTAACTTAGGTGTCTCTCAATGGCTGGAGAGGACTGGATCTGGAGCATAATTGGAGGAACAGGCTTTGTGGGTACCTCGTCTTCTATGGAGAGATATGCAGGCAGAGACCTGTGTTAAGGGACAGGTCAGGATGATGGGAAAGCACATAACCAGTGCCTCACAGTTTGCAGTGAGGTAAGACTCTCTGCTGAGCAAGATGCTGATGAATAGATGTGGAAGTTTGAAAGAGCCCTTGGGGAAGGGGAGCAAGAACTAAAAAAGTGCAAGAAGAATTGAAGCTGAAAAGGCCCAGGAGAGTCAAAAGATCATGAGCATGATGTGATTTGGTTTCAGGTGCTCAGAAGCTCAGCTGTAAGATCGCAGATGGTGAGTGGTTGCAATGATTCTGGGTTTTGCAAGGTGGATGTGAAAGAAAGGCAGAGACAAGGAAGCTGTGAGTAATGAAGGAAAAGAGCTAGAGGTGAAGGAGTATGGGAACAGGGGAAAATGAAGGAGAAGGAGGGTAAGCCAGAAGAGAGCTGATGCTGGGCAGGAAATGGCCTGGTTCTGGCCAGAGGATCTACTTTAGGCGGGTTTAGTGATACAAGAGAAAAAGAGGAGGAAGACTTAGAAGACCAGTTTTTGTGGTCAGAGATGTACTAGCCATTCTGCAGACAGGAAAACGAGGGCCCAGAGAAAGGAAGTGTCTTATTCTTTGCTGCACAGTGACACGCATGTCACTACTTGAGCAAGAACTTGATGGTTGCCTTAGAAAATAGTCATGTAAGGAGCCAGGTAGAAAACGGGCTAAAAATGGGGCCTTACCACACTCTGGTTCCTCCTCTGTGCCTCTGCACATGCTGTTTCCATGGTCTAGGTTCTCCTTAAACCCAATCTTCACATGTTCTACTCTAAAGGTGCTTTGAGTTCTTACTCCAGTGCCACCTCCTCCTTGAACCCTTCTTCCAGTGCTCCTGCTGGAAGGGGTTTCACTTTCTTCATTCCCAAAGCACTTTATGTGGACCTTTTTTTTATCAGGGCTATTAGTCTGTGTTGTCTCCAGAACCCTGCCATCATCAGATTAATCTCTGAATTCCACAATGAATCTTACATAGGAGATGGATTATTTGACTGCATCTACATACTGCCAGATTCCAGCGGTACGAGGCAGGGTGCTCTACATAACTGTTCAAGGTTCTATAATTTTGCACAGAACAGAGGCTTGGATTTAGGCAAGCTGGATGTAAGAGCCTGCTCCGCCACTTCCCAGTTATGGGAAACAAATATTTCTCACCTCTGACCTTTATCTTTGTCATTTATAAAATGACAATATTGATACCTGTCTACTAGAATCTTAAAATTGATTAAAAAATGAATTTGGTACCTACTATATGTCAGATTCCCCTAGACTGGGGATTCAGAAATTATATCAAATGATTCCTATCCTCAAGCGACTCAAATCTACCTATGTGGAAATGAGCACAAAGCTGGCCAGCAATACCTGGCACATAGTAAACTAATTACAAGTTAACTTTCTTTCCCACAGGGCAGATATCCCTATATTTTGAACAAATTGGTTCAAATATCACACCCACTCTCCCTCTCTCTCTTACTAAATTGGGCAGACGTTGTTTTAGTCTCAGCGCAGGTTTCAGGAAGAAGCCAGAAGGGGAGGAAGGTACAGGAAAGGAGCCTCTAACTTCCTTACGGTAATTAGTCTCCTTTTGACATTGAGGCCAAACCCAAGCCACTCTCTTGTGCTTTTCAACTTCTATCCCTATCACCCAGGAGCCAGAGCTGCTCCAAGCCCCGGCTCTGTCCTACAGACAGAGACAGCAGCCAGCTAATGAGCCTTGGGAACCATATGGCCTTTCACCTCACTCAAGGAGCTCGGAAAGCTTTCAAACCAAGCAGAAAAGTAGATTCCAGTATCTCGGTTCATAGCAGTCGCCACACCTATTCCCCCAGGACTAGAATTTCAAGCTTTTTGAAGCACCTATCACAAGAAGTAGTAGGCCACTGCTATTTACCTTAATTGGAGAGTATTGGGCTTGCTGATTAGAGGTGTTCACACCTGGCTTGGAGGAGGCCTCCAAATAGAGTCTGACTTTGCTGAAGTATAACAAGCAATGAAAGGGCTGGTGAGCAGAGAAGCCAAAGCACGTGACTGGGATGTGTGTTTTTAGCCAGGGCTGGAACACTATCCGAACTCCACTGAAAGAGCCCAGTTGGGTAAACCGAAAAGACAGCTGCTGTTGAATGCTCTTCCCAAAGACCTCCAGCCCCGATATCCCTTGTGAAAGGCCCACCTCTCCAGTCACGTGCTTATCCATCTAACCTTCTCTCGGACATCTCCACCTAGATGTTCCCTAGGCACCTCGAACTGCATGCCAATATTACAGTAAGCTTTCTAAAACCAAACCTGACTGTGCCACCTCTCTGCTTAAAATCTTTCAGTGGCTCCCAATGACAGCTAATCTCTTTCAAGGCCATTCATGATATGATGCATGCTAACTTTCCTCACTGCTTCCCCTTCTCACTACTACCACAAATATCCTAAGCTAAGCCACTCGAAACTAATGGTCTTTCCTAGAAAATGGCTAGATCTGTCCATCCCATCTTTGCTGCAAACCTTGGCTTCTACAATGGGCTGCTGCAAGGTGCTTGCCTCCTCCTTCCATCTCTGCCCATTCAAATCTAACCTCTATCACCCACCTTAAATTCTACTTCCTCCAAGAAGCCCCACTGGGTGCCCCAGAAGGCAATTTCTCTTTTCCTTGACTGCTGGTAGTATTGCTGGGTACACTGTTGGACATGATCCAATTTACACGGTTCCTGGAAGTGATACCAAATGAAGTGGTACTTTATAAACTTGATACCTGATTCAGACAGTATTAGTATAAACCCTGGTAATAGTTAATGGAGGAGTAATGGAGGAGAGTTATGGAGGAGATGAACATGGGCTCTGAAGCCAGAGGAAGCTGGATTTGAATCCTTATTTTTTCAGAGTGTTTTTGGGCAAGTCACTCAAACTCCCTGAACCCTGGTTTCCTGGTAATAACATCATTTGTAATGTCAGAGCCTTCTGTATTTGTTGTTTGAATAAATCATGAAGCACATACATGAAGGAGCTCTATAAAATTTCCATTCAAAGAATAGTTATTATCTTAAAATTACATGTTATCATACCAGCAGTTTGATTTGGGCATACAACCAGAGATTTTGTGTAAGATACCAGCTTGGGCACCCAAACAGAAACCTGATTCTGAAGCCCAATTTCAGAAGGGCTTACATTTGTATATTGAAGAACTCCAATTCTCACAGAAAATGTTCCAGAGCTGTCAGGAAGAAATTCTACTAAATTACAAAGCTGCTAACTCCTGGTTTATCAACCTTTAACTCTGGTAGTGTTTAGTAGTATGCCTGTCTACGCCTAATTTCTGTCTTTAATTAAATGTTAGGGACTGACCATTTCATTGTGTTTAAACCTCCATACTACATCCCAGACAAGTGGTGGGCTCTTCTTCGCCTCCTTCCTTTGCCTTCTCTGTCTCACTGTCAATCTCTCAGATATTTATTATTCTAAACTTTGATTTAAGGCAAGCACTTGCTATTGGGAAGGGGTACAGGAAATGTCAAGTCTCAACGGATATTATTCCTTGGGTGAAATTCTAACCTCGCGTTTCCGTTCTCAACATACCTATACAGAAATAGCCCAGTCTGATCATTTCCTTTTGATGTTTAATTGGATGTCAGTGCTGTGTTTTCTGGGCTGAGAAGCTAATGCTTCTCAGAGAGGGAACAATTCCGGCTACGCCAATGAGACTCGTAACAGGGGAGAATGTTCAACGCTGAATCTAATTTTCTCTCCCATCCATGAACGTAAGACAATTTATCTGGCATTAAAGCATCTCACTCAGTCTTTCTGTCATTAATAAGAATTAAATTCTGTTCCCTCAAATTTAAATGTAATTATATTTTGCCTTGTAAATAAAATTGAATTACCATTTTCAAAATTTAGCACTAATACAACTGCTATGTTTAGAGCTTTAATTTTTTTTTAACCCTGTTGCTACTTTCAGCTTATTCTTTTTAAGGCATTGGGCTTATTTTTCTGTCAATTGTGACTTAATTAGATAACAGAGCTTTTCTGCTCCCTATCCGTTTTATCATTATTGTTATTAATTACGCTTTGCGAGTTGCTTTTCTTTTTGGTAGGAGAGAAGAGTAATAGAGAAGAAGTTGGAAGCTCAGAGAATCTGAGCTTGAATTCTAGAAGGTCTCCTAAGTGAAGATAGAAACTAGGCCAGGTTGAGCAGAGTTAGCTAAAGAAAGGGTCCTGATGTGGAGTCTAAAAGGGTAATCTACACCATGCATTAAAATTTTTTTAATCCAAGGTTTCCAGTGAGGCATTCAGTAGACTCTATGATTTGAACCCTGCCCACCTTTCTGGCCTTACTTCCTCCATCTATCCCCGTGGCTCCTATTCTCCAGTCAGACTCAGGTAGGACTTGACCATCAGAAGACACTCCTGCACAGCTCTGTACTCCTGCACATATGCTGTTCTGTCTGCCTGGACTGTTCCTCTCCTTTGCCACCAGGGAGGCTCCTTCTGTCCCCTCTCAAGGTCCAGCTCACAAGTCTCCTCCTTGGGGAAGACTGTCCCAGGTTCCTGTCATACCCTTCTCTTAGCTGAGCTCACTGCTCCTTGTGCTTACAAACCCCACTGAATGCACAGCAGTCAGAACTCTTATCATGTCACATAACTACATGTTGCTTCCTGCATGGACTGTAGCTTTCTGGTCCTCAGTGCCTGGAACAGTGCCCGAAACACAGGAGGCCCGAAAGGTTTATGAGTAAATGAAGTAGTAGGTGTGCATGTCAGGGTGGGGGTGCAGGTATGGAGCTGTGCTGGGTGCTCTCTCTGCGGATGCTGTGCTCTGCTTTGGAATAGAGCTCAAGAAGCTCATTATCCTAAGAGGAGGGTGATGTAAATGCTATGTGGCCCTCGCACAGTTGTTTGGGAATAAATGTGCCAGCACATTAGTGACTCTTTCATCTAGATGTCGTGACCAGTGTTGGGGGCTGGGGAAGGGGTGGCAGAGTCTCAGAAACCACAAAGAAACCAAGACTCTAAGCTAGTTGTTCGAGGTCACTTAGACTCAAATCTGAGTCTGGCTCTAAACCTTCACTATGGAAACTGCCCTCCAACTTAAAATTTGTTAGAGTCTAAAAATTATTTGACTAATTAAGATGTAGTTATGCATTCTAAAAATATACACTAATATTTTATTATTGAGTGCTTACTGAATGCTAGCCACCATGCTAGGCATTTTATACATACATATTAAAGCTAATTTGAAAAACAATAATGCGAGGCAGATATCATTAGCCATATTCTCTAGATAAGCTGAGTCTTGAAAAGGTCTGGCTTGATACCACTCCAAATCCAGTGCATTCTCACTGACTGTACATGCTACCTCCAATCCCATCCCACTGAATCTCTAAAACATCTCCACCTGTTATTCCATGAAACTCAATTGCAGTAAAATGATAAGAATCATAAACCACCAGCATGAGCATTTTATAGGCAGAATCTCTGTCATGTACTGCTTCTATGAGCCAGCGACCCAAAGGAATAAAATGTAGTGAGCGGGCCCTCTCAAATAAAAGTCGTTTATGGAAGACAAGATTGCAGAGAGCTCACAGAGCAGTGGAAATGAGAAATGAATTTATGAGGCTGAGGACAGAGGCTACTGGGCTGGGATGAAGGAGAAGGAAGATCTGAGGGAAAGCTAATGGAGGGCAAATGATGAGTCTAAAGGATCATATTTAAAATAGCATCCTGGAAAATGCCACAGAGCCTGAAATCGTCTTTAGACGTCATTCGGTTCTGACAAAAAGGTAGGCTTTTCCAATTTTAAAGACCGTCTCAAAGAGGTTAAATTCTTTCTCTTTTCTGAGGTAGCTCCAAGCCAAGAGAATGAAGAGCCAACAAAAGCACTTGGGGAGGGGATAAGGGGAAGCCGTTCTGCTCAGCAGTGCTGCCAAGCATGCCCACTTTATGCAAAAGCTGATGAGGCGTCCAGCCCAGCAGGGCTGCTCTCTGGGGAAGATGGCTTGAAGGAGGTGAAATGATGCCAGCTCTTATCCAGGAGGGGTTCTAGATGGCTGGCACTGCACATGAAACTAACACGAGTTAGTTTAGGAAAGTGACAGAGAAGGAGCCCAGGGGTTTGGTTTTAGCCCTGCAGAGTGTATTAGGGAGCAGGGTAGGGATGGAGGTGGGGAAATACTGAGAATAAAGATTAGACTGTCTAGTAGTATGCTGGGATCTTCCTGGGCAGAGCCTTTAGCTGTTGCCCCTCCCTCCCCTTTGACCGTCACTGGGTAAGGCATTCATTCAGTAATCACTGAGAACCTAATGTGTGTCAGGCCCTGTCCTAGATATATTAGTAGATCCTGACCTTATGGAGTTCAGAGTTTGGCAAGAGACAGGCACAGTTACAATCTATTACTCAGTTTACTGCACAGCCGAGGAAGGGCCTTGGAGCCAGATCCGCCACTTACTAAAGGGGGATGCCGGCAAGGAATTTAACTTTTCTGAGCTTCAATTTCCTCTGCTGGAAAATGGAACTAGTAATAATTCTTTCACAGGCTCTTATGAGCCTTAACTAAGATAATGGCTATAAAGCACTTAGTTCAGTACCTGGTACATGGTAAGCACTAAGAAATAGATGACTTTAGTTAATGCTCCATCCTGTGGCTTGTCGGAAAGAAAGACGAGATTACTGACAAGGAAATCTCTTTGGATGGAAAGTGGGCTTTAGGCAAGAGCTGAGGACTTAGAAAAAATGGGCCCGGATTTAATTCAAACTCTGCCACTGATTAGCTGTTACTTTGAAGTCATTTCCCCCTCTCTAACTCTTTCCCATCTGTAAAACAACAGCAGTAGCATCATCTCCACCACCATCATTATCACCACCATCACTACTACCACCACCACCACCACCAAACCTACCCCGCCATCACCGCCATCACCACTACCCACAAAAGACTGAGAAAGTGAAGTCCCACTGGGCCCAGAGTAGAGGACTGAGGTGTACTGGGGACAGGGGATGGGCCATATAACCCATGCTCTTCCAGGATACAGGAATCTGTTTAGTTGTCTTGTGTGGTTTGTCAGGAAGGAAGACCACATTATTGAGGCTGGATTTAAGAAGGGATTTCTGAGATGAGATTGCAAGCCAAGATGCTGGGAGCCCAGGGGCCTTAGTAAACACTTGCATAAAACCTGACTTCACTGTTTCCACAAACCTTACCAAAGTGCTGGGGAATTTATCAGCTCATATTTCATTACAGGCTGGTTGTTGAGTGCAGGGCATGTTGATTTAAACTGCTCTCATCAAGTCCTGTTCTCCATGCCAAACAGAGAGACACTCATCTCAGGGAGGAGCTAGTCTTCCTTCCTAGGAGGGCCAGACTGTGGGGACCCATTTCTGTCAATCCCAAAACCCACAGTCAGTCCTGATGGTGCAAGAATCACTTTGGATATGTCCGCTGGCCTGCAGCTCGGGATGGGAAGGCTCTGGGAGGTGTCTGAGCCAACCCTGCCATGCCATGACTAAAGCTCTCATTTCCTGGGTGTCTGAGTTGTGTCAGACACTGGCTAACCACTTTGCCTTTATTTTCTCACTGAATCCTTACAAAAGTCCCATAGATAGTTTTACCTAAAAGGAAACCAAGGGTCAGAGAAGTTAAGCAACTTGCCAAAGCCATTCAAATAGTGGGGAGGTCTACTGAAACAAAGTCTAATGTCTTTTCTACTACCCTGCAGTTAATACCCTGACCATGATGAGTCCCTCAGGTATGGTGGCATGCACTCAATAAAGCATCTGTTGCTTAGCTTCATGGCCAAAACTCAACAGTGAGTTTTACTTCCACTGAGTGAAAGTGCCCTTGGTAGAGAGGTAGAGGAAAGACATGAAGTGCTCACTCTGTGCAGCCACTGTACGTGGACATACATTATATAACTTAATGATCACATGATCCTTTGAGGTAGGCACTATTATCACCTCCATTTTTTCAGATAAAGAAACCGAAGTCAAGAAAAGTCAAGTACTATGCCAAGGTCACACAGTTAGCATGTGGCAAAACCAGATAGAGCCCAGGCAAGTACTGCCTACGCAGTAGGAAATGCGGAGAGAAAGCCACTATGGAAGTGCTTTCACTAGCTTTCAGACTCGCTTCTGGAGGGGAGGTGACAGCTGAGGAGAAACTAGCTTGTGTGTGTCTGTGTGTATGAGGGGATGGGGGCAGCACAGAATGCTGGGAAGGAGGCTAGGCAGGGGCACATCATGTCATGCACCAGCATCTGCATTACTTAAGCAAGTTGATGCAAATCCTCAAGCCTCAATGTGAATGGGGACAGTGCCATATCTGTCACACTGTCTCAACAATAGGGCCATTGTTACGAGAGGTGTGTGTATGGGAAATAAGTTTATATGCTGTGAGGCACCTGACAAACACAAATTGTTATTACTATTGCAAGGGAAGGCAGTGATTTTGAAGCCATCTTTTAAATTCCTGGCCTTGTTTTAATCAGTTATAGGTTAGAGATTTAAAAACTATAATCGACATTTTTTTCAAAAGGGCATATCTCATCTTGCTTGTATTAAATGTCTTTGTTAATACTAAGGGCTCTCACCAATGGGTATTTTAATCAAAATCATAACAATAGCTAACTTTTGCTGAGGCCATATCATGGGCTACGTAGTATACTTTTTTGCATTATCTTAAATAATTCTCCAAATAATAACTCCAGAAGGTAGGTACTATTATTATCTCTATTTTACAGTTTAGAGAGGTGAAGTGACAAGCCTTAATTTATAATTAGTAAGTAGCAGGGCCAATGTTTGAACCCAGGTCTGTCAGATTCAGGGACTCTTTTCATCCCATGGAGGCTCTCTGCCCTCACACATGAGGCCACATACATGTTTGATACCCATTATGGGGAGTGGTGTGCACAGAGTTGAGGAAGATGAGCTCTCACAATTTTATTCAAAGTCCGTTCCAAAAGTTCTGTTGTCTCCTTTTACAGGACCCAAAGTTACACCTGCTTCTGTCAGAGGCTGTGCAGACTCATCAAGGATTAACAATGCATGGACGGTTATATACCTATCCTAAATTAGCTTTGTGGCCGTATAATGAACAATATAACCCAGTGTAGCTTTAAGAGGACCATTTATTATATTGCTATAAACAGAGCTATATAAAAAGCATTATTCCTAAGACTCTGCGTATCTATGTTTGCAATCATGTCTTTACATGAGCGTTGCAAAAAAGGATAAAAGTCCAATTTAGATTGCGGATTGAACATCAATTGATTGAGCATCAATTCTCCATTCAACAGGGAAAGGTAATTTCAAGGATTCCAAAGGCACAAATGTGGTATGGATCTCATTTTCACCAAGGATCTCAACTATGCTTCCTGATGGCAAGCAGGACTGTTAACACACAACACAATGAGCTAATCTGAGCTTCACTTTGTTTAAACAGTGTGATGTCGTGGGAAAAGTAAAAGAGGAATGATAATGCCTTTCTCATAGGTTTTTGTTGTTGTTGTTGTGGATTTAAATAGTGGACACTGTTTAAATGAGATATTAGAAGTGAACATACCTACTATATACCAATACTGTGTTAGCTGATTCAAATATGTTCTCATTTAATTCTCCTCTTGAAAGGGTCTATAAATCATAAAGTGCTTGTAAACAGAAGGTGCCACTATAATTATCCTTTGAACTTTGTATGTATAAACCCTGTGGTGAACCAAATATTGCAATCAAGAACACATTCAATCATATGTTCGTCCGTCCGTCCATCCATCCATCCATCCATCCATCCATCCATCCATCCTTTTATTCGTTAGTATTTACTGAGAAGCTGCTGTGGGCCAGGCCTATTCTGATCATGGAATGGAATGGTAAATAAGACATGCTTGCTTACCTCATGCAACAGTCTCGTAGAGGATCTGGCCAGAAAGGCAGGTGGGGGTCAGATCACAGACAACTCTAAATACCATACTGAGTTTGGACTTCATTTTGATTAATGGGTAAAACCAAAGCTCCATCCCTGCAGATCTCATCTGGACACACTGTTCCCTACGGCCTTGCCTCTGGGGATGGCCATCACAGTGAGAGCGGTGAGATTTCGGTGAAATAAAACTGTTACTATAATTAACATGGTTAAGAGGCAATGTTTTGACTTTCAGGGCCGTCACTATGAAAGGAATGGTGTGAAGATATGATTTTTGAATCCTGTGTCTATCTAAAAGTATAGGTATTGAAGGCTAGAGTTCAGGGGAACAAAAAGCATTCAGAGACATGGGGAACCCACTGATATATGACTGAGAACTGGGCCAGGCACTGACCAGGACTGAAAGGTGAACACGTTAACAGGGAATCCTCCTCCCTCCACCCATGCTGTGCTCTTCTTCTCCCCACATTTACCAATAGAACAGTCGTGTCCAGTCCAGCTTGGGTCACAGCTGCAAAGCCCGGTGTCTGGGAGGAAGGTTCCATGGCCCGAACACTGGTCCAAGCACGTGGCCCTGGGTGACTCGCAGTTGGTGCCTCCCCATCCCACAGAGCAGTGGCACTCGCCTCTTACGCAGACACCCCGGCCAGAACATGTGGGGTCCATGCAGTCCACTGTGACATGGAAGAAAGAGAACACAAGTACGTATCTGACCAGCAAAGGTGAGGCTACTTTAAGCAAACTACGATACCCTGTAGTGGAGCGGAGGGGCTTCCCATACTCTGGTAGAAGGACACAGATCTGTGGAGAGGCCACTTGGTATTCTGAAGAGCAATAATTCTAGCAAATGGTAGACCTGGGATTCTGACTCTACCCCATCCTTGACTGTTTACCTCTCTCAATCTGGGTTTCCTTGCCTGTAAAATGTGGATACAAATTTCTACCTCTTGGTTTGAGGGATGGACAGAGGAAGAAATATGTATCAACCATTCACGTAGCACCCAGTGCCTATTATGTCTGTAACAACTGCAATAATAGAGGACAAGACTTTGTTTTGTTTACTTCTGTATCTCTACCTTGTAACAGTGCCTAGCATAGAGGAGGTACTCAAATATCACTGTAGAAAAAACTTAATGTTTACCACTTCATAATGCAGTTTTATTTATGTGAACGTGGGACTAAAACAGACTTCTTAATTTAAATGAGAATTTATTTTGCATTTAAGTTCCAATAGATTTTATCAACTTCCTAAAATTCTTGTGATTGATATGAACTTACAAACCTCACTTTTTAGGCAAACATTTCAATGACTATTCAAAATTATATGGGGGTGGCTTTGCAAAGCTTCTCTTCATGTGGTAAGTGAACCAACCATATAGCCAAGCAACCCCTGCAGGGCTTCTAGGGCCCAAGGTCAAAGTGATCTCAAGAGACCACTCAGAAAGAGGGAAAGAATAATAAGATTGTTAGGTTACCTACTCTCTGCTTGCACTATAGGAAGTGCTTTACATACCTCATCAGATTCAGTTTTCTCAATAACCCAGTGAGGTAAGATGAGGGAACTAAGGCTCAGACAGCTAAATAATTTATGTCAGATCATACAGCTAGCCCCTGTCAGAAGGTAGAACTGTCTAATTCTGAATCCAATGATAGTTCTGTTACTTGGGCTGATTTTTTTTTTTTTTTAAATTAAAGCCTTAGTTACAGAACTATGCAAAATTAACAGAGACCTCTAATCTTCCATAAAGCACTGCACAGGAAAAGTGGAACTTATCACATGGCTCCAGTTCACATGGAAAGTGCAAAAGGCAGCAGAGAGAAGACAGAATTGGCACAGGGGTTGGTCCTGTTCTCTGCTCAACCAAAAAGTTATTGGATCAGTCTCGTACTTTAGGGAGATAGGGGATTCCATTTATCTTGCAATTGTATGGGGAGAGTGGTGTCCTGGTGGGGTAGGGAAAACAGTGTTGATGGAGCTGCAATGAGTATAGTCAGTTTCTGCCCTATGCTGCAGAGGAAAGAGCTTAGCATTTGATCTCTGAGATCCGAGGTTCAAGGGTCACAGGGCAAAATGTACTGGTTCTATGACCACGGACAAGTTATGTACCTGCTCTGAGCTTTCATCTACAAAGCAGGTATGGTAAAATTACCTATCAGGTTGCTATGAGGACCAAATGACACTGAAGTTATTTGAAAGGGCTGTATAAGCTGTAAATTGTTGGAAAGTAGTTATTTTTCTATCTTATCAGGACATTCAGTAGCATGACTTGGGCAAACTGTGGTCAGAGCTCATTTATAATTCAGACATGCTTTTACTTTATTTATCCATTAAATTTTATAACCCAGTATATTTGACTTTTGCATAAAAGGCTGGGAAGCCAGCCTGGGTATATTAGAGTTACAGACACAAATGGGCAGAGACTTTACAAATGGCAACCTTCTGGGAACAGGCTGTTTATTTTGAGGGCCCGCTTATTAAGAAAGCTCTTTAACTATTTAAGTTTTTAAAGAAATTCAACTTAAAATGACATAAATGATAAATAAGATCAGATGTCAGGAGCAACCACTTGCTAAAAATATAATAATGATAACAGAACGGCAACCGTAATAATGAATATTAATTTAGTCCCTGTCCTGTGCCATACTTTGCTACTAAACCTTTTACATACATTATTTCATTTAACCCTAACAACAACCCCTTAAGGGAGATAAAGATTACTTTGCAGATGAGGAAACTGAAGCACAGAGAGGTTAAATAACTTGCCCAAGATCACATAGTGGTAATTCAAATTTGAATCACTCTTTCCTTGTATAGATTTCTTGTTATTTCCTCTATAATCTTACTGGTTCAAAAATAGGCATACATATATGTAGACATAAGCACAAGAAATGGTTAAAAAGTAAAAAGAAAACCATGGAAAGAAATAGGGCAAAGTGGAGTTAATAAAGCCAAATGAAAGCAAAGAATCTCCTCCCCTGCAGTCTCCAGATACCATTTAATAATGGTTCAAGCATGACCTGTTGGAGTGCCTGGTAATTAAAAATAATAAAAATAATAATAGTGATAAATTTTCACGACTGACCTCAGATCTCAAAAGGATTATTCCAGCCCATTAGGTTACTGTGATAATTCCCTAGATTCAGAGAGTTTTCCAATTTGACAGGATATGAGTCAGCAATTTCTATCCCAAGGCCTATAAAGGTATTTCCCGTTCTGTGAATGCCTGACCCCCGCTCTGGGTTGAAGCTGTCTCTGAGGTGGCCTCCAGGTTGAATCTATAAATCTGCACCATTAGTGAGCAAGCTGAGAGGGTGCCAAGTTTAGCAAGGGGCCCTTGGCATCACAGTCCTGTTCTTCCTCAAACACAATAATTCTGACACGGACCCAGGAACTAGCAGGGTAAATCCCACACTCTCAGAAGATGGTTCAGTCAGGGAAAGGTCAAAAGGAACTGATAGAGAGGCTACCTCCAGGCAATTCATCATCAATTGATCATCACTTCCAAAGGTCAATTTGGTAAAGTGAGTATATTGTGAGGGAAGGTGGCTTCAGGAAACTTAAGCTGAACTGGCTGAGATTCCTTCCTGGAGAGCATTACCCCTGCTGATCCTAAACTTAGGGCCATTATCTATGCCACAGTGACACCGCTAGAGATCTTATGTAGATCTTAGGTGGATCAGCCCTCCCTTTCTGGGGCCTCTGGGGTGAGAGCAACCCTAGGCCAGAATTAACATGGTGTCTTTCCATCATACTGGGATAGTTTCCCACATGATATTGATTTCTCAGGGAACTGCGTAATATGGGAAGGATCGGCTAGCCCAGGGTCGCGAAGCTCTGTGCTGAAGGAGTACTGGAGATCTTGGCGGGGAGGTGGGCTAAACTTCGTGTAGACAGTTTATCTGTTTTTTTTTGTTAGAAGAGGTGCCAAATGGTTATATTTTTTCCACTGAAGAGCTTGCCATTTAAGCCAAAGATTCTGGCAGGAGCTTAGCCCATTAATGAAATGATGAGGCCTGCATGGCCATCCTGTAAACACAACTCTTTCCCCAAAATGTTCCATGCTTCAGTTACCACACAAGCTATTAAGACACTCTTTTGGTCCAAAATACAGTGTCTCTCTCTTCAATGCAAAAGGCCTAGTTGTTCTCTTCTGCCTCCGATCCCACCTCCCTCCAAGCGTCCTGATGGCAAGGTTCAGGTTTTAAAAAAATAAAGGACAGTAAACTTGAGGAGAAAGGAGAGGGAGAGAGGGAAAAAAAGTAAGCTCGTTAGCTGATGTTTTATAAACACAGTGAAACGGGTTAGAACTGAGCTGAGGGAGGAAGGGAGACAGGGCTGGGGACGGCCAAAGCCCCAGGAAACCCCCATTATAAACACAAAGACTATGCGATGATGCTTCACCAGAGAAATAGAAATAATAAAAGGAATCAGTACCAGATGGCCCTCTTCAGAAAAAAAAAAAGCAGGAGTGAAAACATTTCTTTTCAAATAGATAATGTAAGTCAGAGAGCTAAACAACTTCTTTTCTCTCCCTCTATGTCACTTTGTACTCTGGGGCACTGTCCAATACGGTGGATCTGGTCAACTCCTCCTCCTTGGCCCACACCACATGGTGGGGTTGGGAGTAGGGGTGGGACAGCCCCACAGTTTCAAGAGGAATCTCCTCTTTGTTTTTCTTTCCTTCTCAGGGTCTTCACCTCAAGTGACTAAAATGAAAAGGGGAAACAGATAAAGGTCACCACTGTCAGAATGAGGAAGCCAAGTTCCTTTGTTCTAGGGGCTGGCACGCCTCCTGTCTCAGACAGCCCAAAGTAATCCGCATCAACATTAATAGGTCTGAATCAGGACCTTCTGTCACAGTTGGGGTTTACAGACAGCCTGTCTCAGAAAGGTGATGCTTTTTAGACACTAATCTCTTCCTGTTCCCCATTCTTTTAAAATGGGCTATTATATTCTCTCATTTTCAGAGAAAACAATGACTTGAGAGGGGACTATCTATTAAATCCCAAATGGATTTACAAGACTAGCTCTCCTAGGAGCCTCTTCTACTCACTGGAGAAGGTGCTAGGGCCCTAAACAGTAAACGGTGAGAAGTAACAACTATTAGCATAATTTATAGGGTTCAAAGGCAAAATCCATCCATTTCAAAAGACCTTGGATAAAATGAATGGAGTTAAATAGGAAATGTGCTTCTGTTGCCTCCAGAACAATACTAATAAGTATAAGAGCTAACATTTATAGACCATTTACTATGTGTCAGACACTGAGTTAAGTGCTTTACATGAGACATTTAGTTTATTCCTCACAAGGGCCCCTTGAGGAAGGTCTTCCCATTTTATTGATGAGAGAACTGAGGCTAGTTAGTGGCAGAGCCAGGACTCAAACCTACATCTGATTCCAGAGTGTGCACTCTTACAATCTAGTCTCTGTTGCTTATAAACAGGACTCCTCCTCTCAACTGGAAATCCTATGCAGCCAAGAGGAGAGAACTGGGTCAGAAGGGAGGAGACCTCGGTTGAATCCAAACCCTGCCCTCGGTTTGCTCTGTGACCATGGGGATACCACTGCCCTTCCCTGGGCCTCAGTCTCTTCATATGTGAAATAGAAAGATTTACTTATCTCGCCTGGATAGTCTTCCTGGGAAAAAAACTGATGTCACTGTTGTATCAGTAGTTTGCTTTCTAGCTTGTTTACTGTTTAGGGCCCTAGCACCTTCTCCAGTGAGTAGAAGAGGCTCCAAGGAGAGCTAGTCTTGTAAATCCTATTTGGGATTTAACAGATAGTCCCCTTTCAAGTCACCGTTTTCTCTGAAAATGAGAGAATATAATGGCCCATTTGAAAAAAAAGGTGGGTGGGGTAGGGAGGAAGAGATTAGTGTCTAAAAAGCATCGCCCCTCTGAGGCTGGCTGTCTGAAAACCCCAAGAGCGACAGGAGGTCCTGATTCAGACCTATTAATGTTGATGTGGATTACTTTGAGCTGAGACAGGAGGCGTGCCAGCCCCTATAAACACAGGCATACATTTACTTTATGAAGGAGAGGGACACACTTACGAGCATCTACGAGCCACAAACGTGAACACACATACAATAATAGTCTCGTACTTCAGGAATAGGGTGCAGATGGGCTTAATGGGGAGTAGAAAACACTTGGGCTATGGAGCCAGAAAGACTGGGCTCAAACCCAGCTCTGCTGTCTATTAGCTGTGTGACTCTGGGTGAGTCATTTGACTTTCTAAGTCTCACGTTTCCTCAATTATAAAATGAAGACGATTATCCCTCCCTACTGGGGTTTGAAGTTAAATGATACAAGGCTTCTAGCACAGAGCTTTATATACAGTAAGTGCTCAACATACAACACTTCCCTTCACTGAGTAGGACTCTAACTTGTCTGTCCTCTTCCTTTAGGTTAATTACTGTTGCTGATGGGTTCCTGGCTCAGGGGGTCGGGGGTTCACAGCACATCTCAGGAGGCTTTCTCTGCTCCCTGGATGTTCTCTCGGCCCTGTGTGCTGGCCTCTATCCCAAAGCAAGCTGCTGGGGCTGCCTGTGCACATTTCTTACCTTCCTCACAGTTCTCGCCCTTGTAGCCGGGGTTGCAGATGCAGGTGCCCATGATGCAGGTGCCATGGTTGCTGCAGGCCACGTCAATACACTGGTTGGTGGGCACATCGCACTCGGCGCCCTTCCAGCCGCTGTGGCACAGGCACCTGCCCTTCATGTACTGGCCGTTCCCACTACAGAGCACGGGGCAGGAGGCTGGGGAGACAGCAAGGGAAGCCTGGCATGAGTGAACACTCAGCGTACTCCACCAGCCTTTGTCCCTTTTCTCCCCTTGGCCTGCTGTCTTGACCAAGGGCCTCAAGTGCTATGCTACAATTCCCAAGTGTGCACATCTGTCTGTTTCTCTTGTTTTATTTCATTCCAGTATAAACACATCTGGAATTATAGGTGAAAGTGTGCCGTGCAGGGCCCGGTGGAGTTGGTTCCCACTGAATGCTGCTTTTCCTCATCCCCACTCCCATTACAGGTGCAGCGTGGTGGTGGCCAGAATTCTTTGATAAGAAGCTTCAATCTGTTCCTTGGACTCTCTGGAAAAGATAGCGGCGGGGCCTCCTCCTGCCTGCCCCGAATCCCTCCTCCAGTGTTCTCCTCCTAATGACACTCCATTTTGCCTCCCTACACCTCAACTGCAGCACCACTTACCACTGTCTTTAACCCAGAGGATCTCAGTATATCTTGCCTTTCAGGACTCTGCTCAAGCCCCATACACCACTGGCCCCCATAAGAGAATAGCTAAGCCCAACTTAGTTCTTTAAAAAGTATTATGTTTCCATTCTGCCTCTTAGCATAAAGGGTTTTGTGATCATCTGTACGAAGGACACTATATAAAAATAAATTATACTGCTTTGTGCTGTAAGTACCTACCAGCCTTACTGAGATTCAATAAACCTGTTTTATATATGACTCTTAACTTTAAGTGCATATGGGATGAGACGGTAATTCTTGTTAGAGGGAATGACTCATCTCTTCTCTCTGTACCACCTTCTCCTGGCCCCCACCTGGCATCTTCTCTTTTGAAAGCACTCGGCAGGTAATCGCTGTGCTTCCTCAGGGCTGCTGGCTCTGCTGCCTCAAACCAAGTCTATTTCACGTTAGAAGGAATAAACAAGATCCCCAAAGCAGTGTCAGATCACTGTATTTGCAGGGTGCTGTTTCTTCAGCCTGGAAAGCCAACTCTGCCTTCCACTGATGAACAATTACTCAAGTATCAGGTCTCAGTTCCAATGTCATCTCATCTGGGGAGCCTTTCCTGGTCCTCATCCTGTCTAAGCTAAGGGTGCTGCTCCCTTTCACTCTGATAGGTGCTTCCTGTATGTGACCTTGCTGCAGTGTTTTACTTCTTAGGAACTGCTTTGTAATCATCTATTTTGTCTGTCTCCCACATTGAAAATTCCTGGGCTTGGGACTGGCTCAGTGTTGTAACCTCAGTGTTCAGTACAGGGACAGGCACTAAAGGGCACTAACCAATGCCTGCTGAATGAGTAAAGAGGTGGAAGAGCCAAAGGAAGTGGCCATTTTAGTTTCCCCAAAGGGAGTGCCAAATTCTCAGGACTACAGATATCCTTTGGCATTTTCCTTAATTCTTCCAGGACAGAAATGAAGGTCAAATGGATAGGGTAGATCATGGGCAGCCTTTAAACTATTGCAGCTATGGTATCTGTATGTGCTCAAATCTGAAGCAACATTAGGGTCCTGCGTGGAGAAGCAGTCTCACCTCCCAAGCCCCTCCTCCTTGGTGGTCTCAGCCATGAATCTGCCTGTACTAGTAGAAGGCAGTAATGGAAAAACCACAGGGCCAGGGAGAAACCATGCTAGCTGAAGATGAACCCCAAAGATGCTTGGCAAAGGGCGATCACTCTCTTAAGAGGAAATCAACTTTTAAAAGAATCTCCATGCCACTCCCTCTGCCTCCGCAGTGGGGCATAAAGTTCCCCGTGGCTGCTCCTGTAAAGGCCCTTCCTTTCTGACCTCCCCAGTCATGCAAATGAGGGTCACAATGGCTAAGGCCGTGGCTCTGCCTGCAGACCTCTCTCTCAGGGCTTCTGAAGAATGCCCTTGGGAGCCCTTCTCTCGAGAGTCAGGAGGTGGCCCAGAGTTCAGCACTTGCTCTGAGAAGTGGAACCTGAGCGGCCCAAGGGGCCCGGGGTGTGGAAATCACAGGCCCACACGTGGAACTCTCACCTCTGCCACAGTCAGGGCCCAGGAAGCCCAGGAAGCAGTGGCAGGTCCCAGAGATGCAGTCGCCGTTGCCATAGCAGTTGCTGGGACAGTTATCCACCGATTCTGGGGGAGAAAAGAGAAGAAATGCTGAAAACAAACTTTTTTACCCAAGCAGAGGGCCTAGGAATCAAGCCTCAGGTTAACTGGGACCCCACATATTTGAGCTCTTCTGGCCCAATCACTGAAAGGAATTGAGTTAAAAATTACACGTTATTTTTATTCTTACTGAGGTACATCTTAACCGATATTCAGAGACATGTTCTGGAAAATGTCTGCCCGAACCAACTTTTTATAAATGAAATTTGTACCTTGAAATACATTTTTTAGCTAAAAACATTGGGAAAAAACAGTATAACCTGTTAGCGGTGGTTATCTTTGGAAGCTAGGTTATGGTGTGATTCCTGTGGTCTCCTTTACACTTTCCTGTGTTTGACATTTTTTGTGCGTTTTATATTTTTCTCATAATGGGCTGGTATTCTACGAATGTTACGTAAAGCTCCTGAGCATCTGTATATCTGTCTTCTTCCACCTCTGACTTATCGGCCAGGTCTTCACCATCTCTCGTGAGGCTAACACAACAGCCTCATGGCTGGCCTCTCAGCTTCTTCTCTTGTTCTCTCCCCACCTGGATTCATTCACCACCCAGCAGTCTAAATGATGTCTCTGCAATAAATCTGACGCTGTCATTCTTTCCCTTACTTAAAACCCTTCAATGCCTCTCCATTTGCAAAAATCAAAAAAATCCAAGCTCTTTTAAAAGGCATAGGGATTTCCTTTCATATTCCATTTGCCCCATCAGCATCTGCTATCATGCTTACCTTTGCAAGGATATTACTTTCTCCAACTCTCCCTAATACTTTGGTCTTATCCATGTGACATGTCAAGGAAATGTAGAATTCATTTAAGAAAGATTTTAGTTAAAAATTCATCAATGTTTTATAACTCTAGTTAGTAAACCCATTAGTTAGAAAATCCGTTTATTCGCAACAGCCCACTTCTCAATAATGCTGGATGTAGAATAAAGGAAAGAAGCCATGATAGAGTAAGTGTCTTTCTTTGTGCCATGTATTTCCACAAAGTTTATCTCATTTCACTGTCATGAAATCTACATGAATATATTGTTATAACTATTTCCCGCAAGCACGCAAAAGGTGGCTGAGAGATGAAGTGACTTGCTGAAGGCTACAAAGATACTATGTTGTGGAGGTAGGATTTGAATCCAGGCCTCTGGACTGCGAACCTGGTGTTCTTCAATGATATTATGCTATCTGGACCTTAAAGGAACTTAATCCACAGCGGATGCCAGAAGAATGAGTGAGGTAACAGATCTGTGGGATGGTGAGGCCAGTTCTGAAGACAGCAGAGGAGCCAGTTAAAAGGCAGAGAATTCTAGAACTTTCAGAGTCTAAGGAAACTTGAGACCATCTAACCCAATGCTCTCATTTAATAGAGAAAGAAACTGAGACCCAAAGGAAAGGCAGTGACTTGCCCAAGGTCTCAGAGTGAGTTAGCAGAGTCAGAGTTGAAAGTAGAGAAAAAGGCTAATAAGGAAGGACAGAGTTAAGGATTTAACCTGTGGTCTTAGCTCACAACTATAAGTCATGAAGCCAAGACTAAGGCCTCTATTAAATGAGACGTTGCTATTTAAGACATGAGTTTTGCCCACAAGAAATTTGCAGCCTAACTGGGAGAACAAGATAACATTGCCACTTGGGCAGCAGCTAGTGCATGGAAAAGCTCTGCTTAGAGTTAAGGAGAACTGTTTTTGAGGTCCATTACTCTTATACCATGCAGGAAAACCTAAAGCAACTTCATCTCATCTCTGGGTCTCACCTTCCTTCTATGTTAAATGAAGGTGATGACAGAGATGACACCTAGGACTGCTTCCTATTCTAAAATTCTATGAGTTATAATTATGAAAGCAGCTATGCAGAAAAGGCATCCAGACAAGGGCATTAAGCCTTAAATTCAGCAATGCACTTAACTGCAGCCAGTGCAATGACAGCTGATATGGGGGCAAAACCAGCAGAGGAAAGGCTTCTCAGAGGAAGTGGGCTTGAAGAATGGCCTGGGTATGGATACATGAGGGGGAAGGTGGGGAGATGGTGAGGAATTCATAGCATGGTGTACTTCCCAGACAGGTTTTTTCCCAGTTGTCTGCCATTATCAACTTGGAAACTACTTAAAAAGTTTAGGAAAAGGGTTCAAATGTGTGGTTCCTTTTGTGAGTGGGTGGGACATTCCACTCACTCTATGTTGTTCTTCTGCTAACATGAATAGTGTTTTACACTATCACAGAGTTAAGGACAAGAGGGTCTACTATAGCGTGTGTTCTCATTTTAGGGCCAAGTGGGCTGTGTCTTGGTAGAGTGAAGAATCCATGTTCTTAATACCTTTAAGTTAGAAGTGGCTTCCTAAATACTTTTTTTTTTTTTTTGGTAAAGAATAGCTTAGGAAATTTTATTTTGAATGGTTTTTTAAAAATAAAAAAAAACTGAGTAAGGTTTAAGGCAAGATTATGTTCACTTTCAACTTTCAGCTACTAGCTAATGGCACAAATGGAGGGTGGGTTCCACCTGCAGTATTCCAGGAGTACAGGACAGAAAGGCAGAAGGCCTGGCCTCTGCTACTGAATGGTTACAGGGTGTTGGCAATGCCACTTCATCTTTCTGTACTAGTTTCCTCACCCTTGCTCTCCCATTCTTTCCTCCTTGGCAACTTCTATTCCCTCTTTCAAATCCACTTCAAATGTCACCTCCTCTAACAAGCCCTTCCTTAAACAGGCTAAGTTACTCCAGGACTCTCTTTCTTTCACTCCTATTAAAGCACCAAATAGTCTCCATTGTTGACTGTAAACTTGCTGGGGCCAGAAAATGAATTTCGTCATTTATGTATTTGCCCTGGTATCTAGTCCTTAGAAAGGTCTTAATAAACATTTATCGCTATCATTGAACAAATTCAACTGGATAATCTCAGAGATGTCTCCCAGATCTAAAATTCTATGGTTCAGTCCTTCTCAAAACCAGTGGTATAAAATTATCTCCTAATAAAATTACTATAATTATCAGTTGCATTTTTAACGGGATCAACTGCAGATAAATGTTACACATTTTCTAGATTTTGATTTAAGCCTGCAAGATACACACCTGTTAATCATCTACCAAAAAGCCTTCTTCAGAGTGAAAAAGTGAGGAAAGTCTTTTCTGTGACTGCGTATAGTGTTGATTGCTAAATCCGATAGTAGGGAAGGCTGTTTGTTATAAAACTTACCCAGGCTGTTGGTTTTAGGGGAGGCAGAAGTTTTAGGAGACATGGAATAATTTTATGATAGCAACAGGGAAGTAGAAGAGAGACATTTGGAGAAAATTTCCTTTTGATGAAATGTTTATGTATATAGTTTTCCTTCCACTTGGAAAGATTTCAACTACTTGGGGTCCACCTGGGATCCCACAAATAACGAGTCCCCACTGACCAGATATCTCTATGCTAAATGCTATTGCATAAAGAGAAGTGTGAACTTTACTCAATAAATGTGTTGCTATGTTTCCAATTAGTGTTTGGTGAATTTCTTCCTGCTTTTGGTCCTTCCTGCTTTGCTCATGTTCAAACTGCAGCTGCCTTCACTTTGCAGAAGGTAGATCTGCTCAAATCTAAGTTAAAAATTCAGCTGCCTATAAAAATACTGATTTTTATAACAGGGTGTGTGTCGTATTGGAAAACAGGGGCCTTTTCTCCTAGGTTTTTTTCTATCACAGCAGTGGGTTCTTCTAGGAAATTTGATTTTCAGGAACTTGTCTTTCCTTCCATCCATATTGGAATGCAGAGTTTAAATGTTTCTCTGGACATGTGCTGTGAATGGATGTGTTCTCTGGATGTTGAACAAAATATTGCTGGAACTACAAAGGGGCACCTGCAGAAGGGAGAAAAGACAATAACGCCCCTCCCTGGAGGAGACATGGGAGACAGGAAACCACAGAGGTCTTGGTAAACCCACTGCAGTGCCTCATTTTCTGCTCGCCATCATTTTTCTAGAAACAAATCATTAGCATCACCGTGTCAAGGTGAAAGGATCACAGTTGATAAATATGTCCTCCTGGATCCAGGAAAAGCCTGCCTTCATTTGCCACCTTTTGCTTCTCTGTTTTGAAATCCCAAAGCCACATTTTACGGGAAACAAGGAGAGATCACAGAGGAAATCCTGCCTGGATGAGGATGGCTAGACAGCCTAATTGCCTACTGGACTTGTTTCACAGGGGCAGTTATGAAAAGAGGCTCTTCTCCATGAGCTCCCATGACAAGGGCACATCTGCCTTGTGCCCTGGTCTGAGGAGCTACGCCTCTGTTGTCATTGGGTCCTGATATTGAATTCTAGCACCAAAGACTGAGGGAACCAGCTGTGAGTAAGGCTGGAGTTCACTAACCATCCTTGGTCTCTTCTCTTTTCTGCTCATCCAGCACTTATCCCTCCCTCCCAGCTCCTCCTTTTGTTCTCCCCTGTGATGTGTCCCAGCTAACATAAGCTTGTGTTTAATACTTATAACTTCTTCCTTTGATTTTCTTGTCTCTCTTTAAGTTGTAAAAGTGGATGCTGGCATCTTTTGGGGAGAACTTGTTTGAGGAACCAAAGTCTACTCTCTGATGCCTCATTTTGGCTTCTCTGTAGGATGGATGCTAATGCTTCAGGCAAAAAGGAGAGAACATGCACTCTAGGACAGCCAACTAGATGACTGGATGCATCACCTTGACTACAGCTAGTGACATTTATACTTTAGGTTACATCTATTATATTCTCTTTGATCCTGAAGGAGGATTGGGTTTATTATTGGCAACCAAAAGAGGAGTGGGAGACAAACTTGATAGCATAGTTGGGATTTCATTTTTATAGCAACTCAAAGTTGAGAGAAGACTCTAACAGAGACCTTCTCATTCCCTTAGATGGAACAGTGAAAATGTCAAATATTCTCATTCCTTATAATAATTACAAGAAATATGTACCTTTACTACCATTTTACAGTCTCAGGTGAAGACTGAGAGCTGAAGTCACTTTCTTAAGGTCATAGCCATAAGGGCAAACTTGGTGAACCAAGTTCTATCTGAAGCCAAAGTTTGTGGTATATGGTCTGGACCAAAGTCTGGGCTCTGAAGTCAGGCTGCCTCTTACTTGAGATGTGCCCGTTGGACAAGCGATTTCTAAACATCAGTTTCCTCATGTGTGAAATGGGGTTAGTAATAGCACTTCAGATGGTTAATTAGAAGAGCAAATTGTATAGCACTGAGCATGTAAAGAGGTTTGCCCAGGACTTAGCACAGTTGGTATTTTGATTTTAGGAAAGGGTCACACATGCCTTCCATTTGTGAACCAAAGCAATATACTAACTTGGTCTAATGAATCCAAACCAGGCAATGTGGGTCACTGGGGGTAAACACACACACACACACACACACACACACACACACACACACACACACGCACTACACAGAAAGTCCTCAGAGTTAAAATGGGAAAGTAAACAAGCCCTGTGCTGAATGTGAAGAAGGCAGGGTGTTTGGGTAAACTCCCTCCTGGGGAAAAGCACTGTCAAAGCAAATTAAACCTGTTGTCTCCCAGAAGCCCAAACACAGGCGGATTTGTGCCAACATCTCAAAGAACTTTTTTTCCCTCTGCACTCTAGATTGGCAGTGGGCAGGTGTCAGGTGCTAGAAAGCTGTTCCATGGCCCGTGAGGTGTCAGTCCCTGTAGGTGCCCCAGCTTTCCCTGCAGATGATGGAATTCAAAGGCCTTCAGACTGCAACAGTATAGGCCAATGCAATGACAAAAATTTGACAAAGCCCCTGACAACCTGGGCTAGAAGCTAGTTCTGCACTGGCATTTGAACTGGGAGATCTGTTTTCAATCATATCCAGAAGTTTACCAACCACTATTAAAAGCAGCTCTTAGGAGGGGTCTAGGAAAAAGATTATTCCCTTGATTACACTCAGTCTTGGTTCTTTGTTAATAATTTATTTGGGGGCAAACCAAATTTTACCGATGAGACTGTGAGCTCCTTGAAGACAAGCATCATGTCTGGTTCTCCAAACATATAAAGCAAGTTCTTAATAATATTTGTTGTTGAGAGACTAAGCAGGAATACAAGATGGAAATGAAATGGAAGATAGAGGTCAGGGCAGTAGGCATGACACAACTGTCAGACTCAAGAGACTAGTTGGTGGCCAAACAAGACTATTGTTTCCTTGTCCTATACATTTAGATGTATAATGCCGAGAATGAAGGGAGTGATAAGAGGTTAGGTTTTGTATTGTATTCTCACACTATATTTGGAGTTTAGTGGTTCGCATCTGGGAGCCACATTGAAGAGACTGATAAGATAAACTGGAACTTGTTCATCAAAAGGCAACCAGAAGGATGAGAGAATTGAAACCACATTGCAAATAAAGAATTCTTGAAGGAGTTAGGAATTTAGCTTACCAAGGGAGTATGACCTCTATTTTAAAATATCTGATGGGTTGATATGTGAAATAAGCATAAGACTTTTATTTTGTGGCTCTCATTGGTTGACCTAGGTCCAATGAGTAAGGACTAGAGTCCTTAGAAAAGGGACTTGTTTCAAAGGGAAAGCATTTTGTAAGAGTCAGAGCTGAATACCACTTACAGTGGTATTCAGGTTATATTCTGTTGATGTGTCTGTATGTGTCCAAATATTGTAAACTTCTTGAGGGAAGGAAATGTGTTATTCACCTCTGAATCTGTAGTAAATAGTATCATTCTTGACTCAAAGCAGGTGTTAAATGAACGTTTGTTGGATGAATGACTAAATGAATGGACTAGGTAACCTATAAGGTCATACATTTTCACCCACTGGCTATATTCAAGAAGAGGGTGAATTAATGACCAGAGGGATATTGCAGGGATTGAAGATAAACTGTATGGAATCTCCCAAACCTGAAATCTTGCAATTCTATGAGTCGTGGTGTAAGGGGACATGCCTGGACTGTATCTAGAGATGGGTTCTACCCTTCTCCTGCCACCAGCTTGTTAGGTGACCTTGGCCTAGTCTCTTTCAGGGACTTTCTTTTCATCTATAAAATTCATTAAATTTATTCGACAAGAATTTACTGAACATCTACTCTGGCTCAGGAAGTGTTCCAGTGAAGCAACCCGCTGAGGTGATCTTTCAGATCTAACATCCAGTAATCTAATGAATCAAACCAAATTGTCAGTACTTAGAAAACTACAAAACAGATTAAAAGGCTTTGATCATCATCATGTTTAAGGCCTGAGGGAGAAAAAGGAAGTTGGTTGTTTAAGGGTAGATTCCAACTTTTCAAACCTCCCTGCTGTGTCCTCAGATAACGAGCATCACGTTATCATCTCTCATGTGAAAGGAGTCTCCAGCAAGTCACCAGGCCGAGTATGCAGGGACAGGACTAGAGAGCAGGCGGCTTGCTGGCTGCTTCTGGCAAAGAGCTCTCACATCTTTTCCTAGGGCTGTTGGCAACAGCTTTCACAGATGTCGGAGTCCCCACAGTTGGCTCTGGTTCTGCTGCCTTTCCCAGAGAAGCTGCACATGCATCGTCTCCTTTCACGCCCTGTGAGTGGGTGCTGGAGAGGCCACTGAGACACACACATCAAATGGTGATGAGACTAACAGGCGCTACGCCGTTCAAGAGCATAAGCGTTTTCAAAGGAGAGGTGCTGCTCACACGTTTGGAGATGCTTTCTCCTCCATTATAGCTTCATCGATCCTTCACCCAGAGCTCCTTCTGAGGAGCACTCCTCCCCAATCTAGGAGATCCTCCACTATGCCACTACTGCCAGTCCAATGAGAACACATGCTGGTCCCACTTTTCAGTCTCTGACAGAGTGAAGACTACAAAAAGGATGCCGCCAGTATCAGGAAATCCCAAATAGGACCTATTTTGGTTTTGCTAATTGAAATTCTGGTTTTAAAACACACCTACTAGCATTCAAATTCAAAATGCAGTTCTGGCCACTCACAACTGTATCATACTTGGACAATGAGCGTGATCCATTTACTCATCGTCATTCATTCATTCAAACAAGTCTCTGTTGACTCGACTGTGCTGATGCCATCAGGGGGACCACAGTGTGATCCTTGTCCTCAAGGAGCAGGAATAGGCTTTAGGCTTTGGAGTCGGGCATATCTGAATCTAAATTTCATCTCTTACTTCTAGGGGTGAGACTTAGAGTAAGTCATTGTATCTGAGGTCTCAGTTTACTTATCTATGAAATGAGAAAACCACTTGTCTTACACCCTTGTTGTGAAGATTAAATAAAATCCCTATACATGTATGATTATATGTGTGTCTATGTGTATGCATATGTATGTGTACACAGAAGGTGCTCAGGAAATGTTGATTTATAGTTTGTTTTAGTTTCAGGATAGTTTCAGTGTTTTTCAAATTTTAGCCTGTGTCAGTCCCCTGAAGAGCTTGTTAAAACATGGATTGCTGGGCCCGACTCCCAGAGTTTCTGATTTAATAGGTCTGGGGCAGAGTCCTAGATGATGATGATGCCTTTGGTCTGGGTACCACTTTGAGAACCACTGGTCTGGAAAAGAGGCTGAGACTTTACACACAGGTCTGTCAAAACAAGCCAGAGGGGACAGAAAGATCTAAACTATGCAAGAACACACAAAAAATGGTGGAATACTTCCAAAGAGAAGGGCTTGGTCCTCAGGGAGGTAGTATTTGAATAGCTCTTAAAGAATAGGCAGACTTTTGAAATGCAAAGCAGTTCTGGGCAAGACAGGGGTCCAATAAGCCAGATCCAGAATAATCATCTTTGCTGCTCCCATGCAGTGACCTGCTGATCATCATGCCCACTTCGTGTCAAGTCTGTCTTCAGAACAAATTACTTAAGAAATCAGTTTTTTAAAAGCTCAACTCAGCTGCTGGGTAGAGAGTTCCATCTAATGAGCATCACTTTGTGCTGAATTATTCTGTGATGATAGACAGTGGAGGAACAGAAACAGGCTCTGAGGAGGTGGGGGTGGGGGAAACAGCTAATTATTCTCCAATCATTTATCCAGGCTTGTCTCCAAGCTCAATACTGCTTACAAACCACATAGAAAACAAAGTCCGCCTTCCCCCTTTATGTCAGCATAGCCAGGTCTGAAAACACACAGAACTATGTAAAGATGACCTAGATACCTGTGGGTTAAAACTCCCACGCTGGCCTGGGCTTTGCTTGGGAAATGGAAATGTCTGGTCTATGTTACCTCTGGCCTGAACCACTGCATCCTATTCTGAGTAGACTTTCGCTCCAGCCTTGTTCCTTTCAGTCTGTCCTATCTCTGTTGGCCAGAACTGTCATCCTGGAATTGAGCCTCTTCAGGTGACTGCTCTATAGCATCTAGAGTAGATCACAAACTGGAAGCCTGTGGAAACGTCTGTTTGCATAGTGTTTTTAAAAAGTTGAATTAGTTGTCAGATTTTTTTTTTTTTAAAGAAGAGTTCAAAGAAAAATCTTACTGGCTGTTCTTGAATAATTGGAAGATCCAGCATGGCAACAACCTTTTATCATTTAGAAGAGACCCAGACCCTGTGGTTATCCACAGTCCCTATCTGCAGCTTCTTGCACTACTGTTACTTGCCTGGTCCCTGAGGAATATGAATATATGACCCTGGCCTAGAGCAGTTTCTGAAAGACACTTATTTGCCTTCATGCTGTTGCCATAGTCACATACCATCTGTCCTATTATTCACTCAGTATTTTTTGACCCATTTATTGTCTTAAAAAATTTTTAAAAACAGAAATTCAATTCCCAATTACTAAAATAAATTCATAATTTTTAAAATAGAAGCTGTCTATACATGATCTAAAATAATCTCAAGAACTATACTTTTAGGAACTCTGGCAAGGAGAAAGCTCAAATTTCTGAACCAGGAGTTTAAGGCCTCAACTTCCCTTTCCAAATGAATTTCTTTGCCACAAGGGTCCTCCTCAGGTCCACTTTGTGCTGCTGCCAAATTTCCCCCCATCCATCCCCTCCTCAACCCACACATCCTTTTCAGCCTCCCTGACTATGCTAATGCTGATGACTTCACCTGCAAAGCCCTTCCTCAGCCCCTTACACTTGTCCAAGTCCTAAGCATCCTTCATGCCCCAATTTAAATGTTACTCCTTTCATGAAGCCTCCCCAGATTTCTCTTAGCAAGAGAGGTTTCTCTCATGTGAATCCTCATGGCGCTTTACTTCTATCCTTCACTTATCACCTACTGCTTTCTACCTTGAAGCCTAGTATTTATGAATATGGCCCCCTTTTCCTGGTAGACCGCAAATTCCTTGAGAGTAAGGGACCCATTTCCAATTCCCCATCTTGTCCTTTCTCCACAGTGACTGGCACATGGCCTTGTCTGGAGTAACTACTCACTCACCACTTGTTAAATATCAAATGACAAAGGGCAACTTGTGGTTGATTTCATGTCCTTTGGTGTGTTCAGCCTCAAATCCTGAGACTGGGCACCTTTTGTCGGGTCTAGACTGTTTACTTCCTTGCTGATTTCTTTTCTTTCTTTCTTTTTTTTTTCAAATTTCATTTCTATAATTTTTTTTCCAGACCTATATCTTTCCCTTCATTTTTCTTCCTCTGGGCTTGTTACATTCAGCTAGACACTATATTGGGCCCTCTTCTCCCAAAACAGCCCTAACCAGGGGAACATGCAATAATAAAGTTTTGCAGGGCCCCAAATCTGTTTTCTAGCAAGAACTGTCAAGATGGCTTCTGTGAATTATATACTTGAATTACTTCTACTAGGACAAAACACAATAAAATGATTAACAAGATGGATAAATTCTCAGACTCTGGTGGATTTTTCTTTATAATAATTATGCGTGTTGGTCTGTCTCACAATTATTTGAACAGTATTTCTTTCTTACTTATCTAATATGTAACACTCAACATAGTAAGTTGGGTCTATATCTTTGGGCCAGAGGCCAGGTTGGACTTCTGCTGGACACCAAATCCTATTAGAGATCATGGTAATGTAATTATATGTTCAAGTTAAATATTTTATAGCTGCTCTAGCCACCTAGACAGATCACTCCCTCAGCCTCTAGGCAGAAACTGCACAATGACAAAAGCAAAAGCTACATATCTCGCAAGGAACTGAGAAACAGTTGCTGTTGTGAAAAGTTTATGGAAACTTCTGGCTACCTCTGACTGACAGCAGCAGGACTGTAAGACACCATTATACTAGCTTATAATACAATTATGAGCTCCTGCCTGGCCCTGACCTAAAGGGAAGCCTCCCCACTTCCCTGACCAATGAAAGGCTGGCCTGACCATGTGCCAGGGCTGTCTGCTCTCTATTTAGTGAGAGGTTTGAAAGTGGTCTATAGTTACAGCTCTTGGCTATCTGCATGCCTGAATGATGAGAGTCCATGGGGTCCTTGAAGCACTAAACCGCGGTCCCCACGGCTGGCCAGCCTCTTCCCCAGTCCCCAGTTCCTTTTCCGTGTGCTCCATTCCTCAGGGCTGGATCCTGCCTCTGGCACAATTTGACTGCACTTGGATGGAATTCCCTGACTCACGACTGAGCATGAACTAGCAATCAGGCAGACCTGGGTCTGACTTCCAATTCTGACTCTCACTAGCAGTACAACCCTGGGCAAATCATTTAGGGTCTTTGAACCCTGGTTTCCTTAGTCACCTATTTCATAGCAAGGCTGGGGGTTAAATGAGATAATGCATGTAAAGCACATAGTGGAGCTTGCAGTAAATGCCTCATCAGTGGTAGAAAAAATGAAACCAAGTCAAAAACAAACAAACAAACAAAGCAAACCTATGTTGCATAGGCCAGGTCAGAGGCTTTGAGGTATAATAGAAAGAGCTCAGGATTGAGAGATCTTTGGTGTTCTCATCCCACTCTGTCATCTCCTGGGTGACCTTGAGCAAGTCACCTCTGTGCCCCACTTTCTTTCTCTATAAAATCAGAGTGATTATATGGTGTATGACACACAGTAGGTGTTGCAGCATTAGTAGATGAGTGGCTATAGATAGGGGGTCATGGACATTTCCAGATGGGTTAGTATTACCTGGCTGTCCCCTGGCTAACCCCCGCTCACTTCTCCATCATCAGGGGCTCCTGGTATGCTGCGTGCATGGGTATGTGCAATTTATGACAATAGGAAAAGAGGGAGCCAGCTCTAAGCTTTGGAAAGCAACAACTAATGTTCCAACATCATTTCCACAAGTATTAGCTTATATATTAAGACACGACTAAGTCTATGTAAGTCTAAGATTATGTTTCTTCCATAAGAAACACACTTCAGTACTCTGGGATGTGCCCACACAAACGTACTGGGGATGCTGAATTCTCTCTTCCTTTCAGCTCATACCTCCAAGGCATGGATGGACATGTTATAGATAGAATTACGTTTTGAGTTGTCAGAACCCCTAGGGACATTCCCCTTGAATCCTTCACACTGTTAACCCCTGGCTTCTTCCCTCTGCTACTGCTCACCCTGCACCACAACATGGGAGGCTGGTTCTGCTGACAGAACCTGATCCATCGCTATAGCTGGGGGTGGACCCAGAAGTCAAAGGGAGAACATGCCCACACAGGAGCTGCTGGAGCTGCCACCTGCTCATACTTAAAACTGAGGGTGATGAGGCTGATCCCGGGCTTGCTAGGTCTTGAGGTTTCTAAAGAAGGTCACAGAAAGCAGGAAAAACAGATCGCCCTCTCAAGGAACAGACCCCCTGGCTGAGCCTTCTGCCTCCTGGGGCTGGGGTGAAAGGCTCCTTGATCCTGAGCCCTGCACCTGTAGAGACAGTATCTTTGCCTGCCTTAGCCTGAGCAGCTGCAGAGCCTTCTGTCGCCCTGCTTCCAGTCCTGGCAACTGGCCAGTCTTCCAGCGGACACAAGTGCGCGTCCTCTCCAAAGCAGCTGGTTCTGAGGGGACCACTGCTCCAGTCATCTGATAGTCTGGAATGTTTAGGGAGAGCAGCTTCAGTTCATGACGGATGTGTGTAACCCCTCTTCCCTGCCAGGCCCTAGGGAAATCCCAAACTTTACATTCAACTGTCTGCACAATAAATTAGGAGAAAGACACTGGCCAGAGAACACTTTCAAAGACATCCTCTGAAAGTCAAAGACGTGCTAGAATAGTTGACCTCTCACTCTTGCCCTCTAAGCTTCTTAGATTTCCAGTGCAAGTACAAGTTTTTAACCACAAAGTAATAAATTCAGACAATAAGGTAATACTATAATAATAGCTGTCACTGCCATCCGTTATTGAGTCCTGCTATGTGTTAGGTCCTGCGATAAGCATGCTAATCTCATACATTATCTCATTTGACTCTCACCCCAGTATTGAGGTAAGTGTCATTATCCCCATTTTTCAGATGAGGAAACGGAGGCTTGGAGAAGTGAAATGGCTCGCCCAACGTTGCACAGCTAAACACTGTTAGGTCTCCCAAACTAGTTACTGAAAATCTACTATGTACCAGGTATAGGAGACTAGATAATTTAGTCGCTTCTTTCTCTGCCCAACTCCCATTTCCATACTGCTCAAGCTTTCCTGACAGCTCAGGTGAAACTGCATTGCTCAGTCATCCCTATGCCTGCTTCCTCCAGAATAATTAGTGCTCTGGAGGGCCAAGGTGGCGTCTAAGTTCCCCTCTGTAGCCCCAGCTCCCCGTTCATGGACAGCCCAAGAGCCAATGCATGGTAAAACAGTCAGTGGAGATATAATGAAGGCACAGCCTTTGCCCTCTGACCTCACAGTCTGATACAGGTGACAAGATGGCTTACGACATGGTTAAGTGCCTGCCATGAACAAATGTGTAAAGCCCAGAGGAGGAAGCAACAGTACAGGGACCTCCATGAAAGCACTGTAGCTCAGCACTGGGGCTTGGGAGATAGTCTCCAGGCAGAGAAGGGCCCCTGGGGTATTTAGAAAAAGTGGAATATGTTCAAAGGCAGGAGTTCTCAGAATCAAGTACAGTGGCAGGGCTGGAATATAGGACAAGCAGCAGAATTCAGACTGTGAAGGGCAGTCAGCTAATGGGCGCCAATAATGAGGGACAAAAGACTTCCCACAGTCTAAGCTGGATGCCGAATGAGCTTTAAGCAAATCAGAGTGCTCGCTGTTGTAAATATCATGCCTCTGACAATATTTCGAGACCCACAACAACCAAACTGGCTAAAATTACAGGTCTACAGCTCTGAATCCTCCCAAGAAAACATCTTCATTCAGACCCTCAGCCAGTCAACATGTCTCTGCTTTGGGATTCAGACTCAAGTACACATAAAAGGAAATAGTATGAGAGCCCACTGCGTGTCAGGCGGATGTCAATGCATTATCTCATTAAATCCTTCTGTAGCTCAGGGAGGATAATTACCTTTCTCAAGGTCTCACAGCTGGGTGGCTGCAGAACTGGGATGAGAACCCTGCTCTCTCATTCCCATTCAGTCATGTCAACCTTCTCCTACGCTTCAAGTAGCTTCTCATCCTGGATCTTTGTTCTGTAGCTCCTCCCTTCCTTTCTTCCTATCCAAATCCTCCTAGGCCTTCTGGGTCCACCCTAGCCTATGGTGACCCTCATTACCGGCCTTCTCAAAATTCCCTTGACAATTCACTTAGCGCTACACACTGTTGTCTTCAATGCTGTCGTTGTTTGTCTTCTCTGGCTGTGAGAAGCTCTGAGGGGACAAGGACCCCAGTCTTACATGCATTTGTTGCCTCAAGGAGCAGCACGGTGCTTTGCAAAAAAAATAAAAATAAATGTACAACCAGTACATATGTTTTTAAGTTAATTTGCCTTTCTTATGAGAATTAGTAGAGTTGGGTATATAAAGATAAAACAAACCTAAATTTGGACAACTGTGTGAAAACAAATATGAAATTGGGATTAGGAATAACAACAATATTAGTACCTACTGTGCACTTAGTGGAAAGCCTGCTCTACATGCTCTGCCCTGCTGCGGTCTGGCCTGTTTTTTAGGACTGCTACACACCCATCATTCCGAGACTTCTCTTTGCCTCTCTCACTTATTGAACCCCTTGTTTCCTGGATCCCCCTTTTTGGTTTACTTTGTGGTTTTGGTGGAATGCATTTTCCAGAAGCTTCCTGAGAGAGGTGAATGGGAGGTATGATTTTAGGACTGTGCATGGCTGTAAATATCTTTATTTTTCCCTTATACTTTGTTGATAATCCAATTGTCTGTGTGAGATGAAAGGGGGACCCTACAGGTCTAAATGCTGCTGCTTACATACCACTTAGACCTGGATCCATCTGCTCGTCAGCTCCATGCCCCACCCTTGCCCTCTGCCGTATGCAACACTTTGTTCCAGAGAATTTCTGGGGCTCTGCTCCTCACTGACATCTCGTCAGCAGGGGCTCAGTATTCTGCTTTCTCCATACTGCTAACTCAACCCACTTTTGGTTTTCTTGACATCTCTTGATGGCTATTGTTTCTTTTCCTTTTTGTCCTTGTGGGTTTACTCCTTGTTTGTTTTAAATCATTCCTCTCATTATGGTGGGACTCCAGGAAGGAGAGAAATATAACATTCAACCACAAGTTCCTCTCGGTAGAATTTGAGACGATTTCCTAGTCCCTTTCCTGAAGTATCCTCTTCCTTCAGCTTTAAAAACAGCATATCTTCTGATATTTTTGCCACTATAGCTACTCTTCCTAACCCTCCTTTTCTGGCTCCTCCTCTACCCATTAAATGCCGGTGGTCCTCAGGCATCTGTCTTATGTCCTCCTCCCTTCTCACTGCTTGCCACTCACTTTGCTCTCCCTACACAATATTTTGAGGTCTCAGCTTAGATGTCATATACTTGGAATAAACCTTCCATGACCCCACCCCAATTAGGTTAGCTCCCCTTGGTCAGTGCTCCCCAAAATGCCACTCCTCTCCTTCATAAACCATCATAGTCACGTTACTGATCGATGTCCTCCTCCATGCAGGCAGAGATCTACCAGGGCAGGTCCCTGTCTGCCTTGTTCACAGCCATCACCACTGTCCTATCAGAAACATATAGAAGGTGTGGCAGAAACACACACTGGATGAACGTGTGCTTACAAGGATAAATGAAAACAGATCAATCAATCAAACAGAACTGGATTCAAATCCAGTCTTGTCCATATACTTGCTGTGGATCTTGGACCAGCAAAGGAGCCTTTGAGGAAAGAGCCTTAACTCCTGAAACTCAGCTGCTTCTTCTACTAAGTAAGAATGATCATCTGAGGAACCTCCTACCTCACTGAATTAAAATGAAAAAAGCTGTATGCCACCGTCCTGAGAAAGCTAAAAGCCCTATACAACATAAGGAATTATTACTGTCACGGTAAACTCTGCTGCACAGAAATTACTTGTCTGTTTGGGTATGGGGGATGCAGGAAACAGAACTGAAGGTTCAGGTTTCAAATCTCAGGATTCTTTAAACTATGCTTTCTTTCTTAAAGTAAATGCCACTAAGTCTTCTCTGGTATCCTCAGACACTAGACATTTAGGATGGAGGGACCACCTGTGGTCTTGTCTTTCGCCTCAAGCAAAGCTGATTTAGAAAGCATAGTGTGCCTTCATGGTTAATGGTTTTAACTTAATGCATTCTTTAAAAAGTAAAAACAATAAAAAAATGAAAATAGTTATATACATACAGGTGTGTAAAGAGAGCAGAAGATACACACGTGTCTGTAGCACCTGCAGCGCTTAAAGAAACTATCCTGGCAGCAACTGTGGTTCAACTCAGACCCTCTCCTGGTCCTCTAGATTTGTCCATTCTATCACTTGTGCCAACTTGGGAGAGCAGGAAACCTTTAGAAAACTCTGGCTCTTAGAGGCTGTAAGGTGGACAAAGGCCTCCTTTGGAGCTCCCATCAGTCAGCGCTTGGAAGCTCTGCTTCAGGTTCAGCTTGGAAGAGCGCCAGGCTCCACTGCCCAGCCTGACAAACACCCCGAACAGCACCCTCTAAATGTCGGTTTGGTTTCAACGGCAGGAACTGGGCAAATGGAAATAGGACTGGTCTCAGAGTTGAAAGACTTGAATTCAAGTTCAAATTCTGCCTCTGAACTATTGAATTAGGCAAATTGCATTGTTATTGATAGATGTGTTCATATTGTAAACATAAACTTCTGTGTCCTACCTCTGGGGCTGAAAATTATAAGCATTATCCCATGTTTCATACTCATCATAATGATAATTTTTAATGGCCGCATAATATTCACTAAGTGAATATTCCATAATTTGCTTATATACTTTCTTATTATTAGAAATTGTATTGCTTCCAAATTTTCACAACTGTAAGCAATGCTGAGATAAGCAAGCAGCTTTTTCAAGGTATTGGTTTATTTCTTTAAGACTCAGAAGCTGAAAATATGAACATTTTTATGATTTGATACAAAAATGCCGATTTGCTTTCCCAAAGGGTTGCATTGATTTACAATGCATCTGGTAATATATATGGGTATGGCTGCACTGTGGTCCCCTTTGGGACTGGATATTAACTTTGAGAGGGTTTCTAATTTATTAGGTAAGAAATGATATACACAATTATTTTAATTTGCACTTCTTCTAGATGACTAATCAGGTTAAACATATTTTAGGTATGTTTACAGCATACTATATTTTTTGGAAGCTTTTCTACACATGAGCTTTAGCCATTTATCTATGAGATCATAATTTTTTCACGGCATATACACTTTAATATAATATAGATATTAACTCTTCTTTGGTCTCTCATATTTACGGCAAGTATTTTCCCATTCTACTCAATTTTCTTATTTTGCTAAGTCTCATAAGACTTATGGAAGTTTTATATTTCTTATGGAGGCATTTGTTAGTCTTTTTTCTTTGTGATTTCTTCAATGACTCAAGCTTAAAAGTCCTTCTCTTAGTCACAGATATGCAAATATTGGGTTTTACCCTCTTTTAGTTTGACTTTTAAGTATTTACCTCTTTAATCCATCTGGAATTTATTTTGGCATATGGTCTGAGGTGAAGCCTGAATCAGAGCGTAAAAACTCAAATTCCTCCAGGGGCCAGACAAGTCAGTTAAAGGTGTGAGGAAGGTCAGGTGTAAGAAAGAGGGATGAGGTGGGGACTGTGGTGAATTACAGAGTATTCAAAGGTGCAGATGCTTGTTCTGTAGGAATTTGGGTCTTTTAATTTTTAAAGGTAAACAATAAACCTATCGTTTTAAGGGAAATTATCCAATTTTTAAATATTGGGCCAACATTGCAGGCTAAAAAAAACCTTCTCTGTATCTATCAACCACATCTATCCCTCTGAATGCCACTTTGCATCCTCTGGGTTAAGCTGATCCTTTTCTAAGTTATTCCAATATTTATTGACTAAGCCCTTTCTTCTCCAATTACATGCAATTCTTCCCTTTTCAATATTAAAATTATACATTTAACTGGTAATATTTCTAGGCAATTTTATTTCATTAGTCTGCTTGACTCCTACTCTCTTTTATTCTAGATTTATGGTATGTTAATATCTTTTAGGATGAATACCGTTTCATTATTTCTTCCATAATTTCATCTGTTTATTATTCCAGCTGAGGTCTTAAACTATTCAACCAAATCTCCTAAATTCCCTATAGGATTCTGTTTGGCATTCCATTAACCTATAAATTGACATATTTAGAGTATTTCACCTTCTCATCTAGGAACATGTCATATTTCCTAATTATTCATGTCCCGTTTTATAGCTCTCAATAAAATTTCAGTTTTTGTCGCACAGGTCACATATAGTTCTCATTAAGATGATATTTTAATTTTTATTGATTTATTTGACTGGGACATTTTTCACTATATTTCATAACTGGTTATTGGAAGTATATGGGAAATCTATCGACTTTTGTAAAGCTATCTTGTACTCCAGTTACAAGTTCTGAATTCTTATTAAGTAAAATAGTTTTTCAATTACTGTTTGTGTGTGCTCTAGGAATACAAACACATCTTTCACAAATGATAGCTTTGCCTCAGCTTCTTGTTTCTGTTTCATGTCTTAGATTAGCTAAAACTTCCAAAACAATGCTAATAGGTATACCTATATTTCTTAGTGATTTTAAAGAGAATTTGTCTACTAATTAACCAGGAAGCACTGGGTATTGACTAAAAATTGATGTTCTGTATTATGCTAAGTATCTTTTTCATCTTTTGTATTCAATATTGCTATGACCTAGTAGTGTCATCGAAGGTGTTTTTACCACCTATTGAACACATAAGACAAATCTCAGCACAGTGCATTCTGGAAGTGTTGGAAACTTGCAAAATAAATGTGAAGTAGATATACCTAGGTTTGAATTCTAGCTCTGATTCTGTATGACCTGGAACATAGTACCTGCCTCATCTGGAAAATGGGGATAATAACTTTGATGAGCAAATGTTAGTTATGAGGATTAAAATGAGTTAATATAAATAAATTGTGCTTAGTGTAGTACTTAGCATCTAGGAGAAGTTTAAAAGATTTCACTTTCCTCTTCTATTATTTAAGAAAAAGAGATAATGGTGGTGCAATTTCCCAAATAAAAACTTTCCGAAGAATAGCTTGCTTTTATAGGCTTGAGAAAACTCAAACTTTATTTGTGAAAAATACTACCTCAGCCTTCCTGCTTTAATGCATAGGACTCTTTCTCACATTTCAAAAATATACAGTCCATCCCTTGCACTCTTGCATGGATTCTTTGGCCTATGACACAATGAAAATAAAAAAAAATCAGGCTGACATGTAATATGAACCAGGAATGAAACAAACTGTGCTTCTATTAGCCCTGAACATGAGCATTGCTCAGATGAAGGCATGAACAAGCAGCTACTCAAACTAAAACCAGATGTTCAGAGGTTTCTGGCTTACAATTTTTTACAACCCATCATATAACACTCATAGTCCTGTCATTTCAACAGAGGGTCCTCTGCTCTGTTTAAGCAGCAAGAAACTCACCCAAATCTCTGTTAGATTTGCAATCACTAAACTTATTGCTTGATTGTAAAGAAAAAGGAGCGTTTTCACAAGTATAGTTCCTTTGGAACAAAATCTTTGGCCCAGAAAAGTGCCAAGGACTGACAAAGTACACACCCTGCAGTGTCCTCAGAGAGGAGCTGAAACGTTCATCAACTGACAAAGAAAAGGTGAAACGAGGGGTGCCAGGGAAGCAGGTACTGACTTGGGAGGGACCCATGTGAACTACCCAAAAGCCAGTGCAGAAAGAGCATGGATTCTGGAGTCAGACTGTCCTAGACTCAGATTCTGGCTTTGCCCTTACTCCTTGTGTGACTGTGGGCAAGTTTGTTAATTTCCCTGAACCTTATTCCTTCATCTATATAAAGGAAATAATTGCTCCTGTTTCCCTGGGACTGTTACAAAATTTAAGCTAGATAATGCGTGTACAACGCTTAGCACACTGCTGGGACCCTGCAAGCTCTGACCTGTTAGCAACTCTTATTGCTAATAACAATTACAAACACTTCTATAACACCTATCACGTGCCTGGCATTGTTCTCAGTATTTAACATATATTAATTCATTTTGTCCTCATAATTACCCCCCATGAAGTGGGTACTGATATGATCACCATTTTTGAGATAAAGAAACTGAGGCAATGATGGGTTACCTATCTTGCCCAAGGTCACTGCTGCTAAGTGGCAGAGACTGGGTTCAAACTAGGCCATCTGGCATCAGACCCAGTCTCTAACAACTAATCTCTGTTACTCTTCTCTCTGCTGCTATATTACACAATATAATTAATTTGATTAAGTGCTGCCTTGAGGCTGCCTTTACATAATCCAGGACATAAAGGGCTTACCCAGTAAGGCAATCCATTTCTGGAAAGCACTGCTGACCCCGAGATCAGCGCAGACCCTGCCCTGTATTCCACTCTCCTCCACCTTCAAATCTGGCTTCATCTTGTCTAATCTTCACCACCCTCTCCTGTCCCACAGGAAGAGGTGTCTCTCTTCCCTAGGTCTAGCCCTTCTATATCTGCCCTCTGTTCCGTGTCTCCCACCTTTTCATTAATCATCTCCCCTCTCTCTTGGGCTCCAATCTTCTCCCTTGGCTCTTTTCCCACAGCTGACAACACGTTCAAGGCTCTCCCCACCTTATATAAACCTTTTCCTGAACCTGCCTCCTCCTCAGGTTACTAAGATCTGTGTCCTTCTCTGCTCTGCCTAGAAGAATTGTTTCTACTCCACAGCTCTCACTCACTCTTGAACTCGTGGTGACCCTGCTTCCACCTGCAACGGGGGTGGGAACTGCTTCCACTGAGGTTGCCAATGACCTTCCAATGACCAATTCCAGCAGGTTCTTTGTCATCGGCTCCATAACTTTTCTCTAAAGCCAATCTTTACGTATCTCTCTCCCATCCACTCTATGAATATTGGGGTTCCATCCTCGAATCCTGGCTTCTTAGTACTCTACCCTTCCACTTGCCCCCTCTCACATCCACACTGTTGATGCCCATTGGGTTTCTGTCTCCAGATCAGAGCTATTCCCCAAATCGACACCTCTCTATCAATCTGCCCGCTGGAAACTGCCAACAAATAACATCCACTTGGAAAGTCTATCAGTAGCTCACATCTAATGTGAACTTACCATTTCACTACTTGCTTCACCCAACAAACAAACTTCCTCTCCTTACTTTTTGACTTTAATTAATGATATCACTAGGCATCTATTCTCCAAAGTAGAAAATTCCTGCCTCTCCCTTACAGCTATAATACAAGTGGTCAAGAAAAATCAATCTATAACATCCTGGGATACATCCCTCCTTTCTATAAAAGCAGTGGCATTTGCCCCTGATTCAGGCCCTCTTCTCTCATCTACTGGTTATGGACAATCTTCCAATTGTTTTCCCTGTTTTAGTCTGAGAAACTAACCCATCTACCACTGCCAAAGAGATCTATCCAAGATCCGAATCATGCTACCCATTTGCTTAAAAAAGATTCTGTGCTCCCCACTGCCTTAAAAACCAGACTTCTACGTTGGTCTACAAAGACATTCCAGGTTGGCCCTCATCTCACTTTTTGACTCTTCTCTGGCACCATTCTCCCCCTTCATGCCCTCTACCCCACACCCAGTGTACACAATAGGCACTCTCACACGAAGGCACAAGCGGGAAAGAACATAAGAAGCGTGAGTATTGGAGCCAGACAGTCCTTGATTCAAATTCTAGCTTCTTTACTGGCTGGGTGTGAAACTTCTGCCTAGTTATTTAAATACTCTGAGCTCCACTTTTCCCTTGGGAAAAAATACCTACTTTTTATGCCTGTTGTAAGGGTCTGAAACAGTTTATGTAAAACATCTAGGATGATACTTGGATATAGTAGGCATCGAATAAATAGTAGTTAATATCGTTAATTTCCCCAAGTAGTTTGAGAGAGGCAGGGAGGAGTTTGTAAAAATTGATAAGACCTAATACTAGAGTGGAAAACTTGAAAAGTTTCCTATGGAGTCGGAAGAAGATCAAATTTATAAGGACAAATAACAGTGTCTTGGAATGTTCTAGAACATTTCCATTTTTGAGCTGCAGCAGAAAGACTGAAGGCCTTGAGCCAGTTTCAGAGTTGCTCTGTCCCCTAAATCCCACAGCCCTGGAATATAGCTCACATCTAATCTCAGGACAGAAAGAACATTCCCTAGCCAGGTGCCTGGAAGTGCCCTGAATTGACAGTTGTGCCCTCTACCCTTCAGAGTTTCCCACAAGAAGTTCATGTTCACAGAAGAAGGTTCTAGGCTGTGGAGAGCATCTGTGATCTTTGACTTTTTCACTTGGTTCTCACTGACCCTCTGATGAGGGTCTGCCATGTTCAGAGTCCTGTGCCGGACAACTGGGCTCCAGGAGAATTTGCTGGGACTGGATTCAGAAGACTCGGCTTTGGGTCTTCATGTGAGCCACTGTTCACAGACTCTGTTTCCTCATCTCTAAAATATAAATAATGATCCCTTCCTGCCCAGTCCGCAGTGATGGCGTCTGTGGTTAAACAGAAATGGTTACTATCTTACCTCGATTTCTCTCTTTTTTTAAAAACAAACAAAACAAACAAACAAACAAACCTCTTTTTCTATATTTCCTTTCTGGTTCTCACTTCTGCCTGGTCCCAAGTGGGTAATAATTAACATCTGTACTAACAATAATTAACACTGCTTTCCAGCTCACAAAGCACTCTGCTCACCGTTAAGTCCGTATGCCTTACAACCCCCTCCCTCACCCTGGCAGAGGCAGCTGCCCTCCTCTCTGCTCCTCTGGGGCTTGCACAGACCTCTCTGTTGGCACCGACCACATTATATTGGAGTTATTTATGGAAAGGTCAGTTTTCTCAGTTAACTGTAGGCTCTTTGAGGGAAAGGCTTTTGTTTTATTCACCAATGAATCCCAAGCACTTAGCAAAGTACATGTTCGGTAAATGTTGAATAATTAAAAATATGCTGAGAATCTACCATGAATCACTTTCGTGTCATTGTCAAACTCTCTAATGTAGGTTTTATTCCTAATTACAGGTGATTTAGGTGAGGTTCAGACTTATCTAAAGTCCCATAGCTCTTAAATAGTGCAGCCAGAATTCAAACCCAGGTCTGTTTGACCCCAAAGCCTTTGCCTTCTCTGGACCACACTGTCTCTAATGCCACAGCAGCAACCTCAACTATATTCTCCCAATGCCAAGTTCAGCAGAGTTGAGTTAGGGTTATTCCTAAGAGGACGTTACAGAACTGGAGGCCATATATTTAATCGCATCCCACATATCAGTGGTACTGTAAAGGAAAGATAAAAGATACCACCATGTGGGAATCCTCCTAAGGTTGCTGATCTGCTAGCTGGCAAGTCGGGGATGAGCAACTGCCTTTATCAACTGAGAGAGAAAAGAGCTATCGGAAAATAAAAATTTAATCATCAGCTGCAAAAATGAAACCATTGCTGATAAAATATCTTCTCTTGGAAACTCCACCTGGATGGGGATGGGAATAGGGGTTCCTTCAGCAGGAGTCACTATAGGTCAGGTGGTTCTTTAGGACAAGGCAGATGGATCCCCTGCAGCTGCTACCAGTAGGCACATTGCTGCACATTGTGAGCCTAGGAGGTGTGAATGTCATAATCTCTATATTGGTGATTCTCTGACTATAAGAGTGTATAAGGACACACATGGATGGCATCACACACTAGAAAGCTTGTCACTGAGATGTAAGAGAAAGAGTATGGGCTGTGGTTGTTAACCTAGCTCTGCTATTTCCTATTTATGAGAGCTTGGCAAATAACATAAGAGCTCTGAGCCTCAGTTTCTTTATCCATAATGTGGAAACATACATAATGTAACTTCCAGGTTGTTTGGAACTAAGTGATAATGCACCCAGTACAGTGCCTGGCATAGAATCAGTGCTCAGTCAACAGACTGCTGTAATTACGATCCTGGCTCTGCCACTTGGTGGTTATGTGACCCTGGACAATTCATATGACTTCTCTAAGGCTCGGTTTTCTTACCTTTAAAAGAGCGATATAAATAAATAAAAGGTTTGTGAAAGGCTCCTGTCATTATGTATGCCAAAGTGGCAAAAACACAAACCAGCAGTAAAATGGAAGCTCTCGCTATGGGTAGAGGAAGATGGCCGAAATGCTGGAATGGAGGAGTCCTAAAATATCTGGACTCTTTCTACTGAATTTCCACCAGCATTCTTTCAGGTCCCTCTTCCCAGCTCTCCGACCTTCACAATCTTCTTTGTCAGCTGCACGTCTTCACTCACCCCAAAACTGACCATCTCAACCATTTTATCTCCCTGCTTTAATCTCTTCCCTTAAGATACACTATCTTAACACCTGGGGTTTGCCAATAATCTCCAAGGGTCAGTATAAAGCTCAAATCTGTTCATTTCTCTCCATTTCTAAGCCTTCAGCCTGGCTCAGGCCAGCCTGAGCCCCGGCACAGACTATTGTCACAGCCTTCTAACTGCTGTCCCAGTCCCTACAGTTGGAGAAACTTTCAAATAAGTAAATCAGGTCAGGTCACTCTAGCTCAATGTTGCACATAGCTTCCAATTACCCTTAGGATAATTAAAAAACAAAGGAAAAAACTCATCACATGTCATGTAAAAGGCCTATACAGTCTGGTTCCTGGTACCTCTCTGGCCTTACCTGATACCATTTGGTCCTTTGATCCCCATATCCCACAATGTGACCATTTTAAAGTTCCTCAAACACTCCCGGCTTTTGCCTGTCTCAGGGCCTTTGCACATGCTTGTCCCTCTGCTTGGTATATTCTTTCTCCAAACCTTCATCTAAACCACTCCTATTCCTACCTTACTCCAGCAATCTATATTAGGTCTCCTATTTGTTTCTCTAGACTATACTCTTTTTACTACAATGAATATTTACCATTTACCATTACAGTTTACAAACATATTTGGATGACTATTCAAACTTAAGAATCTATCTCAAGATGTCTCAAGTATGTCTACAAACTTCTTGAGAGTAGGAAGCATGGCTATTTTATACACCACAGATACTAATGTCTGCTTTATGACACTGCATGTAAAAGGCAATTAGTAAATAACTGGCGGAATGAGAAAATGGACAGACATAGTGTCTAGATCTGCCTGCAACCCCTCTGGACCTGCTCCTCCTGTCTGCTCCCTTAAAGCCTCATGCAAGGGGTTTTGAGGTATAATTAAAAAGGCCTTGTTCCTTGGGGGCCAAAAAGAGACTGAACCAAGCCTTTTCCTTCTTCCTCAGTTATATGGGCATCTTCTCCTTTTTCTCAGCCTCACTTATTAGCCCATGAGAACCTCAAGGGCAAGCACTATGTCTGCTTCATGGCTGCACCTAAGTGCCCAGGCCAGGCCTGGTACACATTAAGAGGCTCCCTGTGGTATTTGTGGAACCAAACAGATTCAGGAAAGCCGGTGACAGACACTGGTGACCCCGTATTCACTTCTCTTCTTCCTGAGAGAACTCAGGAAGTTTTTGTTTAGGGCAAGCTAAAAATATTTGCTTTCTCGAATTTTCTTATAGCTTTGAGTGTCCGAGTGACACAGTTCTGCCAAAGAAATGTAAGCCCAGTGTTTTAGGAACAATTTGGCTCCCTTCCCCTTTCCTCTTTCTCCTGCCTGATATGCAGACATGAGTTCTGAAGGTGCGACAACCATCTAAGGACCAACAGGGGCCAAGTATGACAACAAGAGCCAGAGCTGAGGATGGCAGAGCACAGGGTGGAACGAGCCTGGTCCTTGATACCACTGCTGGACTTCTGTGCCGGCCCCAGAGGGACACAGCCTAGACCAAGAGTGTGCACGAGAACGTGACAACTCCACTCAAATGCCAGGGAGCTTGTTATTTGTACACTAAAAGTTTTTCTCCCTAATCCCACAGAGAGACAAGCTTTAATGCTTGGTACCTACTGTGTCCTTGAGGTACCTTTTCTTCTTTGCTGCCCTTGAAGTCAGGTCCCAGAGAATTCAGAAGGTTCAGCAGTCCAAGACAGAACTCAGGGCATTGGAGGGGCTGGGTAGGGGTGGTGGGAACCCTGCCTTCCCTGTCATTTTCAGTGGCAGGGACAGCTGCTGGTGGGGCTGGCCTTCAGTCTGCAGATGTAGTGCTCTGATATTCCTAGCTCTACTCCACTGAACAGATTTTTGGCCAGGGTCTGTCTCCAATGTGCTGACTTGAGCTCTCCCTTAGCCTACAATTTCATTCCACTTATACCAGACTGTTTTGAATAAATCACTGCTCTCAGGGAGAGGTGACTTCACAGGGTACTTTCCAAAGGAGTGTTTCCCGCAGAAATTTCACAAAGTGCTGCCAATGTCATTTATTTGAAGGTTAATTGATTACCAAGAGACATTGATTCTTCACTGCTGCATGATATCTTATAATTTGGAGGAAGGGGATATAGGGAATGATGAAAGGAGAGCTTATTAAAAACTGAAAATCATTCCTCAATCGCTTTTCTTAGTTTCCTCTTTGAAGTAGTGCAGGTTTTGACACAAATTATGGTATATAACGTCAGGGATTTTTCTCTCCAGATCCTTGCAAAAGTACTCAGAGGCTAATGAACAGCAGTCTTATCCAATTGGAGCAAGGGACATACAGAAATAGCACTGTCCAGTGGTCTTCGGAAAATCATAAAGGACTCAATTTTTATGATCTTTGGAAGACAGAAGCTTATGTGAAAGTATCTATTCACGTGTAGGAAAGAGAAGAATGGGTTGCAGGGACAGCAGATAAAACCACCACTAACTAGTGCCACTGAACCAGCCCTTCTGTCCTTCCTGGTTCCCCCTGTCCCTCCTTTTTTCCCCTTCATGAAATCACAAAGCTCAGTCCCAGTAACCTCCTCTGGTTACATAAATTAATGGGCTCCTGTTCTGGGCCCCATAAGATAAACCATCCAGCTCTAATCAATTTACTCCCTCGCTTAAAGCTTACAGAATGAACTATTTCCTTAGGGTGGCATACAATACTCTCCCTGATGGCTCACGTCCCTCCTTTTGGGGCATCCTGTGCTCTAGTCAAACAGAATTGCTGGCTCCTTACAGCCAGCAATTAATTTTCTACCTACCTGCCTTTTGTTCATGCTGTTCCTGCTACCTGGAATGAACTCTTCAACAACATTCCCTGCCCCTCTCTTCCATCTTTAAATGTGAAGATACTACTCATCTTTTAGGGTCTTATCAAATATCACTTTATCCAGAAAGCCCTCCCTGTTCCATCTAGCTGGACATGTCCTTGCTTTCCTCCCACCCTCATGGCACATTGACCAGTGACTGTAATGACCCTTCTTTCTCCTTTCCTTGGAAGCACTTACTGTATAAATGCTTCCTGTCCTTAATCTAGACCATAAGCTACTTTTGCCCCAAACTATGTCATAACTTCTCTGTATCGTCAACTTGGGAAAGAGTGGGAAGTCAATATTTGTTGGATGAAAAAAAAGAAAGAAAGGAAGGAGGAAGGGAAGGACTAAACCTGCTTCTAGTTTCTGGACACAGAACGAGTTGTTTTACAGTGGCTGCCTGGGCATGAACGAAAGGACCCTTCTCTTTAATTAGCATCAATGTGCTCAGAGCAGAAAGACCAGAGCATGTTTCTCATAAAAATTACCAGGGTTTGTGTTTTCTAACAATGATTCTTATTTCTTTTCTCTGGGTTTCTAAATCCACTGTGGGGTACCTCTGTTATTTTCCAACTTGGCTTACAATGCCACAGTGTAGGGCTGATTTTTCCCATTATGCTTCAGCATCAATCAAAATTAAAAGATAAGATGCTATCTGGAGACCCAAAACACTGCAATGCTGACTTGTCAGGTTGTGAGGTTGTGAGCAATGTCTATAATGATATTTTTAAAGTTTTAGATTCTGTGAGTTTTTTTCATGGTCTTTTTAATGACTTCTCAAGAAAACTTCCTGGATTGATGTAAGATGCTTATGTTGGAGGTACGTAAGTAAGGGGGAAATTATATCCTATATATTAGAAATGGAAATAAAATATTTACTAGTGTTGTAGAAAATAGTAAGACACTGTGACATAGCGGGGAGAGCTTGGAATTTGAAGACCAACTTTCCATGTCAGTTCTGCCCTTAATTACTCTGACTTTGGGCAAGTCAGTTAAACTCTCTGAGCCTCAATTTCTTCATCTATAAAGTTGAGATCAAAATATATATTGTCTAAGGTTCTTGTGAGGATTAAATTACATACAGAAAAGAGCAGAGCATGGTCCCCAACACGCAGTGGGTGCTCTAAATGTCGGTTGAATAAATGAATAGGTAGAAAACAGACGTAGGTGTAATAGAGAAGAAAAAGGGGCTCGTTCTTGGGAAGGAGGCAGACTGCAAAAGAAGGAAGATCGCAAGCTTTAGAGTTGTACAGATACAAATTCAAATCCTAGCTTTTCTTTTACCATCCCTGGACCTCAATTTCCTCATCTGCAATAGGGGGTGATAATACAAATAAGAATAATCACACCACAGAATTACTGGAAGGCCTAAAGAATGTATTTAAAGGCCTTTGTATACTGCAAGGGTAAATTATATTTTGGCTACTGGTATATATCCTACCTCATCACTACTTGGGGTCAACAAGGCTGCTAAGCCTCAATGGAGCCAAGACCAGAAACAACATTATCTTCAAATTCTGATTCTTCATATGTGAAGAAAAGACTGTTCTTTCTGAAAAGAGCTTCCACGTTTTATTCTAAAACTTGCTTGGTGTTAGTGGTGTATGTATATGCGTGTGTATGTATAAATACATCTGGTTCAGAGGGAGCTCTGTCAGTATCAGGTCTCTGTGTATATATTTGTGTATACAGTTTGTAAAGTGCTTTTAGATTTTTTTTCAAGGCAAAAGATAAACTGATTTAATTTAAAATCATCAGCTGGATTGCATTAAATGGAGGGAAAAGCAAAAAGGTATACTATCTTGTCATTTGCTAAATTAAATACAATTATTTCTCCTATTACTTAATTACAAACAGATGTAAATACTCTGGATTCTGACATCTCAGATCTTCTTAAATTCTAGTCTGCATTTCAACATGGAACGAAGGGAGAGTCATATTCCAATCTCTGTGTTAGGTAAACTCAAGAGCTACAATTGTATATTGGGACCATAATGACTTCACTATAACAAGACCTAAACTTTTAATTAACCTGCCAAGACAAATTACAACTCATAGCTCACAGGTAACAAGCACAGACAGCAGAGACTCAATGCCAGGGTCTCTTGGGGAGAGACGAATTAAGAGCAACATCAGAATTGGTCTGTTTTTGTATTAAAGAAAAAAAGGTATTCATTAAACAATCATTGTAGCTTGAAGGCAGACAGACAAGTCAGAAAGGCAGCAAGAGAAAGCTGGAAGGAGACAGAGATGGGAGAGAATATTAACAACTTCCATTTATTTAAGTGTTTATAGCATCCAAAGCCTGTGCCAGGCACTTGTTATTTGCTCTCTCTCATCTTCACAAATGGGGACTGCTTCACAAATAGGAATTTCCAGAGAGGAAAAATGAGGCTCAGCGAGGCAACGTGCATAACTATGGTCGCAGAACTAACATGGGACAGTAAGGGAAGTAAGGAATAGAAAGCAGTGCTCATAAGGCATTTATTTTCAAAGCTTAGTTGACAGGCCATCGGGGTCACCGAGGCTCTCTCTAAGGCCTACTGCATCATGATTCTTTGGGGTAAAGGCCCAGGAATCTGAATGTTAAACTAGCTTCCCAAGTGATTCCTTTGTACAGCATTTGAGACCACTTATAAGATACTATAACCCCTTGCTACTCATAACATGGTCCACAGACGAGCAGCACTGGTGCCACCAGGTGCTGGGTGGAAATGCAGAATCTGAGGACCTACTCAGGCCTGCTGAAGCAGAATCTGCCTTTTAACGAGATACCAGGAAGTTCATAAAACTCTAAGAAGCACAGTATAGCCTATCTGTTCTAAAAGATATTATAGTGTTAAGGGAGGTGAAAACAGGTCTCATCATTTAGGTGAGAACAGAAGAACCAGAGGGAAAAGCAAGACCATCTCCTCAATTATGACAAAGCAAATTAGCAAGCTCTGACAAGCCAAGAGTTGGCAAAGGCACCTAACTGTACCTACATTTTATTTCTCTAAGTTGCACATCCTAATTAAAAGTCACTTTCTGTGGGAGTTTGTATTAATATCTTTTCATATTTATGCTTAGTCATTACAAATAAAGAATTCTGATTAGTTCTGAGCAAGCAGGATGTCCTATGCTTCGTAGTGAACTGTGCCTAAGAGAAATCAGGCAGTTGAGACCATGAAGCTGTAACTTAGGCACCACTAATGATTTGATAATCATGTTTCTAAACTGAAACTACCACGTCCAGAAAAAGAAACAGGGTCTGGAGTATGGCAAACCCCACAATGGGACAGCCTGATGGTGAGGACCAGCACTGGCTCTCCAATGAGGGAATGGGCCTGCACTGGTAGCCTCTAGGTCACAGTCACCACTGAACTGTAGGCTCAAAATTCTAGAATCTCGAGAAACCAAGAGCTGGAAAACTTAGGTAATTTGTACACGGTCAAATCACAGGTTAGTGGTAGAGATTCAGAACTGAGCATACTTTCCACTCTACCGCAAAAGGCAGCATTCGGGAAGAAACCCATAGTACTGCAACTGTCAGGCCTGTGGCTGCTGACGGTCCTTCCAGTGGGGGCTGAGCAGAGGAAAGGCCATGCTCATGCTCAATTCCCTTGCTAACGTAATGACATTGTACATCGGGGACTGGCTGGGTGTTGGGGAGGCAGAGAAAATTATGTCAAAGTCCCTGTCCTTCGGGCACTCAGGGAACAGCAGGTGGGACAGACACTTCCCAAACACGAACAGCATGAAGTAATATTTCCTACATCAGGGCTGATGCAGCCTGATGACCCCACCTCCATCGCTTTGCCAAGACGGTAGAATATAGAGACTGCAGTTGCAGCAGAAACTTATAACCACGTCCCATAATTAACGAGAAGGTATTCTCTGCCTCAACACTAAGGGCAAGAATGCAACCAAGAGGAAAATGGCTGAAAAATGATGACTGCTTTTTAGGAACACAAAAAACAAACAACAACCCCCCCCAAACAAACAAACAAACAACAACAAAAAACAGGGTCTTGCAAGAGTTTTAGGAACCAAGGACCAGATTCAAAAGATTTTATTCAACTTCATTTTCCATGTCAGAAAGACTCCCAGCCAAGGACTGAGACAGTTTTGAGGTGAACTCTAAAGCACATATGACTTTTCATTAAATGGAAACCCCATTTCCAAGTGTTCTGGTTAGCAACGTTTTGTCTTTCCATAAGTTTTATTTTCCCATAGGAGACCTTATCTCCAGCCTTTGTCAGAGTGCTTCTCAGACTAACTCAGAAAAAAAAGTTTTCTGAATTGAACCACTGACACTATGTCCTACAGTATTCTGTGACCATCTGAGGAGGAGACAAATTCTATGGAATGTATGAGTAAAGAGAAATCCCTTAGACCAGGATGCGTGGTCAAGGGGCTCACTCTGAACTGAGAGCTGTGGCCCTTGTCCCCTGTGAGGGGCGGCAAAGGGGTTAAGCATTCATTTAAAACCCTGGGGCTTGCTCTCTGTCAGAGGTCAGAACAGCTCTATTATCAACAAAACCCCAAACTGACTCATTACATTGCTCATCTAGCCCTTTGCACTCTCTTTCCAAGCCTTTATCTTGTTTTCTCATCTGCCAGGGGTTCCTGGCTCTGAAAGCAAGACAAACAAACAACAAACAAACAAACAAACAAACCATAAAAACCCAAATAACAAATCAGTAAGTTGAACCAAGGGAGACTACAAAATACAAATAAAGGTGTTGGAGAAGTGATAAAAAAAACATTGCCTTCATGTGGCTGGTCATCCAGGGTTTGTGTCTTGTTGTCAGTTCCACTCTTTGGTCTTTAAATGATGTAGCTTCTGGTCCACACATCATGGCATAGACAACACACGAAAGGCAGTGGGCAACAGTCCTTGGCTCAGGTTCCAGCCCAGAATGGCCTTCCAGTCCCTCCTGTCATTCCCTTCCTTCATTTATCTACATCTTACTCCCATTTCTTGTCCATCAAGCCTGGTCAGGATGACCAGACTGCAGACGGCACCTATACTTCTGGGCTAGACACATTCCCGTGTCAGCTTTAGCCCCCACCATCCCAGAGCATCTTTTCATGCAAAGAGACAATATCCCACAGACCCGAGGGTGTGTTTCTTACCAACGGCCGTGGTGAGAAAAGAAATCACTTCAGACTCCTTCCCATCATTGTAAAAAGCCAGGTGCCAGATGCCTGAATCCAAGTACTGGATGAAGCCAGTCTCGTGGCTAGATGGGGGGACGGCTCCCCGAGACTGGCGCTGGGGGCCCTCCAGGCTCCGTGCCTCCTGGGTCAGGAGCCTCCTTCCATCCAGCAGCTCCACAAAGTCAAACTGCAGTACAAAGAAAGCATAATCAGCAGTGGACCTGCTTCACCACAATGCTAGCTTCTTCCTTCAAGCTTCTTCTGGGGAGGACCTGAGAAAACACAATCTGAGACTGGCAAAAGAGGCTAAAGCCACATGAAGGTGAATCAGTTAACTCCAATTCCTCCCTAGACCCCATTTTTAGGAACAGTCTTTTGTGAGCACACCATAATTAGTGGATTATTTTTGGGTCTTCGATGGTGGGGACATAATCAGAAACCCAGCCACTTAATGACTGAACTCCAAGTCAGTGCAGGTAAGGGCAGGAACCCCAGGGTTTGAGGAATGGGAATGGTACTCTGGGTGTGCCTTAAATATCAGTTAAGTGCAACTGAAAAGTTGATTTATACCTATCTTCCTTTTGTCAATGATCCTTCCTAAGCACTCCAGTTTCAGGGAGCAGTTTTCCGGGCACTAAACTGGATTAGCTCAAAACTCTATCAATAATTATATGCTGTGTCAAACACAACTGCCAATTGATCTGAGTGTGTTTATGTGAGACTTGAGAGAAGTCAGTCATGGAGTGCTAATGACAGGTAGGTGGTTAAGCCCTTCTGGTCTACTCGCAAGCAAACTGAGTTATCTATATCTATCTATCTATCTATCTATCTATCTATCTATCTATCTATTATCTATCCATCCATCCATCCATCCATCCATCCATCCATCCATCCATCCATCCATCCTCCGTCTGTCCATCTTTTTAAAAAATCAAGATAGATATTCTATCCTGCGTAAAAATGAAGTCTTAGGACTAGCATTGCAATTCTACAAAGAAATCAAGGGCCCAGGTTCTCTTTATTTTTCTGCAACTCCATCCTTAGCAAATATATCTCTTTAGTGTTTACCTAAAATTCTTAAATAACTACTGGGGCTAGGAAGACTGCATGTGGCCTGGGAATGTCTGCTGGATGCCTGTGATTTATATTACTTTAATCCCAGAGCTGGGATGACCTTACAAACGTCTGTTCTTTACCTATCATGACTGGTAGTATGTCAGTCATTCTGCATGAGTTTCTTTTAAAGTGTTTCTGGTGCACGTGTGTCTGAGTAAATGTGAAACTCTGAAGGAGAGAAACAATGCTAGAGACTAGGGAAGTAGCACTTATTCTGAACCAGGTCCTGCACTAGCTGCCTTACAAATGCTATTCTTTATTCTTCACAGCAGCCCTGAAAAGTGAGTATCCTTATCACCATTTGATAGATTAAAAAACTTGCTCTGAGAGGAAAAGTAACAGGTCCAAGGTTTCATAGCTGATAACAAGAGGATTCAAACTCACATCTGTGTGACTCCAAAGTGCATGCTTTTTTCCCCCCTCTAGATTACATTTACTGAATGATTTAACTTAGGAGACTGAGGAACAGCAGAAAGGTCATTGAGGAATTTCCTAGAATTTCCTCCTCTTAAAAAGTCCCAGGAGTATAACCCTACTCATCTGAAAGGTAGGATCTGAAGAGAGGGCAAATGAAAAGAGATGGGCTATAAAATATAGGAAATTCCCTTCATGCTCAAGGATCCAGGTTTAAGCATTAGGCTTCTTGACTTTGGGTTAAGGTTTGAGGTAGACACCCCTGGAGATCAGCAGGGCATGGGGTTCTGGTTACCTGTGTATGTGATGGAGGAAGGCCTTTTCTGCCATAAATGCCAACCAGAGCTGCCTTTCCCAGAGACACATTGAATTTCAAATGCACAGGATGGTCTATGAACACCTGAGATCTCCAGAAAGTGCCAGGAGGAATCTTCTGGGAAGCCCGTCTCCCCACGTCGATTTCTCCAGAGTCTATAAAACTGTCCTCAGGAAAGAAACTACTTGGCTTTCCTACCAAGACATAGGGAAGAGAAGACATAAATGTCACGGTTAGCTGCAAGTGAAACAAGGGATCAGAGCATCCAAATGAGCAGGGCTCTCCCCTCTTCATTGCACTTCTTTGTACAACGGTCTGCTGCCAGCCCTCCACCCACCACTCCCCTGCTGAAGAGTAAGAATGTCCAGACCTTTCTTCTCCAGTGATACTCAAATTGTTCTGCTAAAAATATGCATTCTTCCAAAGTGGTGTGGGTCCTCCCCAAGGGCCATCTGTTTACTGCATAATTCCACAGCTTGTTAAGACATATTTTAATTCTAAAAATAATCATTTGCGGTCACATGAGAATAACTGCGTGTGTATGTGTGTGCATGCGCGTGCGTCCGTGTATGTGTGTGTAAAAGTGTGCATGCTAAAACAGAAAGGATAGAGGAAAGAAGGTGTTGTTATTAAATTTCCAACTCATAATGGTTCCCCCAGGGTGGTGGGAAGCATGACCTGAGTGGAGTAAGTTATTTCACAAGGTTACTAGTTTATGCATAATTAGAAGTCAAATTCTGAGGCTGAGATGTGTGGATGAGGGTTTGTGTTGGGAGCAGAGCTAGGGCTGACAAAGATGATGCAAAGTGGTCTTCTGAAGGGAGGAAAAATGCTTCTTTGTCTAGGATGGAGGCCTCTGAATATCATTTTTGTGCTAAAGGTAGGTAAAGTTGAGGGACTTTCTCAAGTTCAGGCACAAAGCCTATGACATACTTGGAAATTTGATCCGGGCCCCAACCCTGTAGGTGGTGGGGGATGAGGGGACAGTGAGGTCAGGAGTAAGGTCTCTTGACCATTTCTGTCACCAATCAGACAGTGAGAGCTTTCTGGGGGTATTCCAAGTGCCAGAAAGGAAGGTTGCTTATTAAACTTCCTATATTTAGTAATTAAACATACTCACATGTGAAAAATATAAGCCCTCACTTCCTGCCAGACACTGACCTTCTGAGGAGTTGGGAGGGAGCAGGAGACTTCAGGGATGTTAAAGACCACTGTTAGGATGTTGACAAGCCACAATCAAGTCAACAGACTACATCTTTCTTGTCATAAGAAAGCACCCCCTGGGTATCCTAGTTCCAAGCCTGTGTTAGAGATGTTAGGAGAGACGCTTAAGAGAACAAGAATCCATTTGTAAAGAAAACACGTTTATGGGAACCTTTTATAAAAAGCATTTGGGGAATAAGAAATTAAAATGTCTTTTTCCCCTAGCTTTGTAAGATTCCTTACAAAGCACATTTGATGCTGAAATGGAGCTTGGCAGGGCATTGTTGTAGTCATAAAATATTTTACTGTTTAAAATAATAAAATTCAATTTAAATGTTAAACTTCTCCATATGTTATCATTCTCTTATAAACTCCTAGGCAGAAACATCAGGTTTTTAGCTTCAAATCGTTAAATGTTATTTTAATTAAAAATATGCCAACGAAAAAAAGTTAAAATGCATGCTCTCAATAAAAGCACCACTGGTATTTTGTCATTAGCATGGGAAAGAGCTTGCATTTAATTCCTTTGTGGAAAGAATGTGCCCCAGACTTTTACCTTGAAAACGTAGACACACACACAAACCATTACGCTGTGGTTCAAAGTTTAAAGACAGAAGCCAAATTCGCAGAGCATTAGATGGAAGAGAATTACTTTCACATTCTTCCTTATCTGATTTTTGGGTTCCCAATACCACAATCCTTTTATAGTCCAGGTAGAAAACAGTATACCCTTCAGCTTCTAATTCTGCTGGAGAAGCAGAACTCTGAGGGAGTAAGAAACGAAGCAGGATGCGTTCTTTTTGCTCCTAGGAACTGCATAGAAATAAAACCAAGGCTGCTGATTCCAAGGACTTATTTCCTTTGTGAGTAGGTGGGAGTTAGAGCTGGTGAGATTTGAGAATGCTTTGCCTTCAAATAATTCCTATGTCTGAGAATAAGTAACAAAAACTTCTCCCACGTTTTGGCACATTGTTGGAAAATCATGCGCAGTTCATTTTCCAGTGAGCATGTTTTCAGGAGACACCTATTGTATCAGCTACATTCTGTAGCCTTATAGGTCAGCGGCCAAACCCAGAGACTCTCTCCAGAGGTCTGTAGGCCCCAGAGGAATGAATAAGCTGGTTCTTAACCCAGAGGAGGGGCGGAAGGGGCATATTCTTTTCTAGCACTCTAGTTAATTTCACCTAAACAGACCAAAATGGGAGGGAAAAAAATGTCTTTGGTGTGTATACAATAAAATAAAAATAGAAAATTTGAGTCTAGGGCACACCCCCAATCAGGACTTTGATTCTTTTGGCTGAGACTGTGAGGGCCACTTTGGAGCTTTGGTTCAAAAGTGACCTTTGTTCTAGAGTCCAGATCCTTAGGGAAGGGGCCACCGCCCATCCTAAAGGCAACTTTTGAGAGCAAGAGCCCAATTTAATCCACAGTTCCAGCAGGCTAAATATCAAGGCTAGACCAGGTAGATCCGAGGCCCACTGAAGGACCTCCCAGCATCCTGCAGCACAAGTTGACAATTTTTATGAAGTAGGAACCCTCAAACAGGACTCAATGTTAAAGGCTGACATGTCTCAAGACATTCATAAGGACACTATCCAACCAGTGGGTGCTCCCAGAGGCTTAACAAAGAGTTTAACTCAGAATTAGGGACCAACAGGATGACTAGGTTTCACAAGGCAGATTCTACTGGTGATGGTCCTTTTCTTTGTAAATATGACAAATTCAGGCTTTCTATAGCAATGCTGTGCAAAACACAATCATGTCTATAAAAGAAATTTCTCAACAAATTGCTGAGATGATTGGATAGCTTAGTCAGATAGGAGAGATTTGGAGGAACTGAAATTCCCTGCACTTCCTAATCATAGTCTTTACTTTCCTGAACTGAGATCTATGTACACTGGTTCTAATTTCTTAATCAACTAACATTCTCCCCCTCCTCCATCTTTTTGGTTCTTTTCAATGCAATAACTTTCACAAAGAATCCTTTAGTTTCCTTAGCAACTGTTTGAAATTTATTTGGTTATTAAAATAGGCTGTTTCATTTTGGAGAGCCCAGCTGAGCTTGGGTGCTGCAATTTGCATGGTTCAAACTGATGGGCAATTTTGATTTCATTGCAGAAAGAAGAAAATGCTATCCCTAGCCCACCAATTCAACCATCAGAAATGCTTGTTTATTCAATGCTTTTCCCCCCTGTCTCCATTAATGCAAAACACGAGTTCTTGTGGCTTTACTTCGAAAAGCTGCTGTATTTAGTTTCTGTCCTACAATAATCCTGAAATAGTTATAGCCACTTTGAGAATGTAGTATAAATTGCAGTTTGATATTATTCTCAAAGACATGGAGAACATATAGAATACTGGTTCATCAAATGTTCCTTTTGCATTATCCTTTAAAATGTTTAAAATGTTCAAAATCCCCTAAATATTTACTGGATCTTTGAGGGGAAAATGTTAACTAGTCCGGATTTCCAAGATTCTAATAGCTGATATAGAATGGCTTGGGATTTGAGGGGACAAGAAGAAAGGAACTAACATTTGTTAAGTGCCTCTTTATCACTGGTTTTTGAATGGATAGGCGTTATCATCCTTGTTCCGCAGATGAAGAAACTAAGGTCGAAGGAGGTGGAGTAATTGGCATGAGTTAACAGAGTTGATAAATGGCAGAGCCAGGATTCAAACCCCAGACTGTCTAGGTCCAAGGTCCATTCAGCCCCTTTCTATCATACCTATTGCTTCCCCCATCATTGTGGAAGAGGGTCTCTAGTCTTAATTCTAGAATCAGCTCTTCTCTGTGATACCCTCAGAAAGGACAGGAAATATGTACTAATATCAGAGTTAAAGACTTTCCCCCTTGACATGAGCCTAAGGAACTAGATTTTTACCATTACAATTAAAAACATAAACTGAGTAGACACTGGTTTGACCAGGGCAAAAGAAATTAAAAACCATGTGGTCTCACATAAACTATAGAAAGCTTTGTCCTTTGTTTTTCTAGACATATATATATTTAATGTGTGTGTGTCACGGTAATTGCTTTTGATGCTGCCACTTTCCAGCACTGCACTGTATTGTAGGGGTTGGTAAACAGGATTTCTATTTGCATTAGTAATGACAGATAATACCTTTAAGCAAAAACACTCCAATTAAAGTAAACCAATAAGTTGGTACAATTTTATTTTGTCTCTTATCTGTACCTCCTGTTCCTTGCCTAACCAACCCACAAACTAATTTCATTAGTGAGAGATTTCAGATAGATCTAATCCCTGTTTAAAGAATGTTTGATAGAGATCATGGAGGGAAGAAAATACATTTTGCTAAATGAGACCTTTTAGCTTGAAAGTTAAATATATCTTAAATACGTGTTTGTACATGCTAATCTAAAGGTAGTCTTCATTTTATGGTATTCACCTACAGCAGCTGACTATAAACTGGCTTGGGTATCACAAGCCAACAGGCAGGACCATGGACAGGGATAACTTGAAAACACTTCTGAAGAGCCATCTATCTATCTAGTAGTCAGTCATATGATGATTCTTTTACTAATTTCATATGTAGAAATTGCAAATTAGAATGGACCTTAGAGATTGTCTAGCTCAATAACCTTTCAAAGAGGAAGAAAATGAAGCCCAGAAGTTCCATTCAAGGGATTTGCTTAAGGTGACATCATAGGTCAGTGGCAGCAGCTGGACTTGAATTCTGGGCTCTTGACTCCTAACCCAGAGTTCTTCCCATGGTCCTATGCATGCTCCCTCATATCCTAATAAGGGGCAAAGAAAGTGTAAATTATTCAATGTTTTAAGTCTTAAAATCTTTATAAAAGGGAAGATAGTAGTAGGCAGGGGTTCTGATTTGGCTCTGTGGAAATGTCCCCAGTTCACTTCCCTTAAAGATGACCACAGGTAAAGAATTTATTTTGGCCTTCAAGAGCATCGTTTCTGAGGTCATGAATAGGTACTCCAACAAGTATATGCAACCTTATTAACCAACTGATGCCCTGAAGGCAAATCCTTGAAGGGAGGCTCAGAAGCCATGATCTCTTGAAGTTAACTGAGAAGAGAGGAAAGAAGATGTAAGCAATAAGAGTTGGAGGCAGCTATGACTGCTTTGCTGACTGATGTTACACTAGAAAGATAAAGCAGGTCACAGTGGGTGCAGGAGAAGGAATGGCCACATTGCCCAAAATGACCACCAGACATCTTTAAGCTCAGACATCTTTCCTGTTACCAATTTTTGTGAGTCTGTGGCCGACAGTGGAAGAATTTGTATAGCTGGCTTGTTAGAAAGGCCCCTAGGAAATTCAGAACATGGGTGTATGGATCTCCCATTTAAAAATGCCAGACTCCAAACAGCACCACCATGTCCATCACTGATAGAAAAATAAATTCATATCTCATTGTACAACAGAATTGCTCACCCACACCTCCTGTATGGTCTTGAAATCATAGGGTTAGTCAGGTTGGTCAACTTGTGGAGACATCAGGAGACCTGTAATCACACAGACCTGGGCCCAAATCCCAAACTCCATTATTTAGAGGTAGGTAACTCTGGCCAAGTCACTTAATTCATGTGATCTTTAGTTTTTGCATCCAAATAGGTATAAATGATTATACTTCCTCACAGAATCTCTGCGAGGATTAAATGTGAGATGCTCTTGACAAAAATCTTTGAAACAAACACACTATAAAACAAACACTAATGATTACTGTTATTGCAGCTGATAAAACTGGGGCTCAGGAAAATTAAGTGATTTGCTCAAGTTCACATGGCTGGTAAATGCTAGAATACCTGAATTGATGTTTCCAATAAACCACAAGGATCCAAGGATATTTAAATTACAACACACCATCCACCCACCTCACCATACCCCATTCCTGTAGATACCCATTCATCCCACGAGAATGTCCCAGAAGAGCTCATCTCAATCCCATACAATCAAAGATGCCACCCCAGCAGTGTGAAAGCCCATAATGCTTCCCTCGAGGCATGAGATGGGACACCACTGAGCACCATAAACCCTGCCCAAGCCCTGCTATAAGCTCACAGTGACAAGAAATTGCAATGAAGACGCAGGTGGACTGGCAGCTGGTATGAAGTGCAGAGGGATGGAGGAAGCGCCAGAGCATGGAGCTGTGAGTCAGGCACATGACGCGCATAATGGAGGTCTCCTTGGTTCAAAGGCAGACATAGAGGACTCACGACACGGACAACACAGCAACCCTACCTTCTGTGGCTCCTTTGCCTTTCCTGTCAGGGATCTCTAACCCAGTGCCCCCTGAGGGATACAGGGAGACGTCCGTTGGCACAGGCCAACTGCTGGCTGTGTCCTCCGTGATCTCATACATCTGCCCCTCCATCGGCTGCAGGTGCCAGTTTAGGCCAAACAGGTGCATGGCTGTGGTGAGCAATAAGAAAAGTCATCTTTTTCTGCTAGAGGCGGAAATGGAACTCCCAAACTATAGGAGAGGACAGATGGGATGGGGAACAGAGGAACTCAGGTCAGTTCAGTTCAATGACTAGCCTTCGAAGAGAGCTCTTGCATGTCCAAACCCTAGGTAGGGAACTAGGCACACAGAGATGATCAAGGCACAGACCCTGCCCTCAAGGGCTCATAGTCTGGTGGACCTGGGAAGGGGCAGAGAATGGGGAGTTTCATGAGGTCCAGGACTTTTGCTTTAATCTAGGGGGGAAATCATAATTTGTATCCCAAAGGGTTAATTTCCTTAATATGATAATAACTCCTACAAATGATAAGCAAAGTCCAGCAACTCAGTAGGAAAATAGGCATAGAACATTAACAATTTACAGAATAAGAAATACAATTGGCTCTCAATTGCATGAAAAGACTCTTGACATTACTCATAGTAGGAGAATGTGAGTTAAACTTTGAAATACTATTTTTGACATATGGTTTGGCGAAGATAAAAAGGTTGAAATATACAGTATTTTGGCAGAGAATAGGATATAAGCACTCTCATACTTGGCTTGTGTGAGCGTAAGCTGGTACAAACCCTACAGGGGGCAATTTGACAAAAGTTGTCAAATTTAAAATACAGGTACCCTTTACCTGGGACTTAAGAGGTTCCGATTCTAGAAATTTCTCCACCAGATACACTCTCCAGACACTCACACACATACTAAATGTACATACACTTATTATTAAGGTTATTTACTACAGCACTGTTTGTAATAGCAAAATGTTGAAACCAAGTAAAGCATTAAGGGGCTAGATAAGTTATAGTCATACAAAACACTATGCAACCATAAAAAAGAGTGAGAAAGTTCTTTGTAAGTATTTTTCAATAAGGGAAATTATAACATGCAGAACAGCATATTTGATATACTACCTTTGGGTAAAAAATTCCTGTGTATGTATAGAAAATTTCTGGGGGACATGAGAGACATTGGTAATAGTTGGTGTGTCCTATGAAGAAAAGAGATGCTAAGAGTAAAGAGAGAGATTTGCTTTTCACTGTATATCTGTTATACATACATTTTGATGTATCGCATGTATCTATTTTGTTTTACAAATATTTTTCCAAGGTTGCAACTGCTAAATAGTCATGTGCAACAATCTAGAAGGGACCATAAGATGCCAAAGAATGGACACTGTCCCATGAGATACACAATGATGGAGAAGGCCAGGAAGACTGTTCTCAAAGAGATTTGTGATCTAGTACAAATGTCAACTTAAATCCCATCACAGGATTCAGGACTTGGGCCTTCTGGGATGTCTGTCCCGATTCCCCACGTACAGAGTTCAATACTCCAGTGCCTGGACTCCCACAGCATCCCGTAGTAACATTTTGCCTTTGTTTACCTGATGAACATTTTCTAAAAGCCTACTCTACACTTGGATCTATGGCTGATTCTGGAGAGCCAGAAATGAATCAGACAGCTCCTGATTCAATGAGCTCACGGTCAAGTGAGGAAGACAGACAAGCAACAAAGTCTATTCAGAAGGACTAGAAAGACCTGAGTGGGGAGTGACTGACCCACTAGGAGGGCAACAGAAACACAGGGAAGGATCTACAGAGATGTGAAGGCCCATAGTAATTATGCGTACTGAGTACCCACTGTGTACCAGGCAGTGTGCTGGGTAATTTGTATACATTTCATCTAGTTCTCATGGCTACCCTGCCAGACCCAATTTACAAATGTACATATTAAGGCTCAGAAGGTTAATTAAAATTATGATAATTATAAAACTATCACTTATTGAATGTGTTGCTATGTGCCACGCATTGTACTAAGAACAATAAGTGCAGTATTTTAGTTCTCACAACAATCCTAGAAGGTATTAATAACCCCACTTTACAGATGAAGATACTAAGACACTATGACATCAATTAACATATGGAAGGTTAAATAGCTAACCTAAAGTTGCAGAGTCTAGACTAGGATCCAAAACTTCAAATCCCGAAATCATACACCGTGATTCTTTCTGGTTTGAAGGCCCAGGCTCGACCCACTTCACCATGCTCTCTCTCACTAGCCCTGTCTAGCAAGGCAGGTGAGCATTATGAAGACATCCCCTTTTACACATCAAGCAGCCTCCAAGGCTTTTACGTGCCTTTTTAGGTAGCAACATAGGATCCTGTGAGGCAGACAGGCAGCTGTGTTACTTGGTTCTGATTTGTGGACGGGTTCACTAATGGTGGTCTCGAGAGACTGTGTGATTGCCTTCAACACACAAAAAACTTCACAAAGGAAACTGGGACACAGCATATTCTCCTGACTTCTAGTCCAAACACAAACCGTCCAGGGACCACACACAAGTTTGATTTAACCAGGAGGCATACTGATAACACAAACAGAATCTGACCCTATGCTTTCTCTTTGGTGAGTGAGGTGCAGGGGAAAGTGTGCTGAACCAAAGGTAAGAAAGCTGGTTTTGAATCCTAACTGCCACTTTCTAGCTACAGTTTTCTCATCTGAGAAATGGAGATAACAATATTTCAAAAGATTGTGATATCATATGAGATATTATATGGTAAAGTACTTTGTAAACTGTACATGTGTGATTACTATATTTTATAACCATTATATTTTACCATTGATACTAGTAATAAAATAGTAGCTAACACTTATTGAGCACTTTTTAGGTACCAGGCACTAAATGAGGTGCTTTACCCTGCTTTTGACTATCTCTGTGCAGTTGTCAGTAATAAAAGTTAACTTGCCTAGAAGAAGTGAATACTCTGCTATTTCAAAGCCTGAATTAGCTTACATTTCTGCTTACCTTCTTACTGTTTTAATCTATATACTGGCAACTCCAAAGGTAATGAAGAAATTGTTTGAACTATGGACAACTCAGATATATGCAGTTAAATGTGCAGAGACTTTCCCCATTAGAATCAATGATCTCACCTAAGTATGCAAAAGTGCTGTCTCATTAAAAGTTCATGAGAATTAACTAATCCCAGAACGAACAGAACTCTCACAGTTTTGTAAGGAGAAACATTTTTATCGTCAAAGCTTTCTCTTGTTTTTAACAAGATGCAAAAGCAAGTCCTTGCTTAAAAAATATGCTGAGGGAGAAGAACAGCCAGTGGAAAGGTGTTATAGGTGAAAATGATCATAAGATCTGGGGTCCCAGGGAAGGTAAGTATGTCAGGACAGTCCACAGTGTGGGGGAGGCTGTTGACCAAAAGGTTAGAGGTACAGGTTGGCACTTTATCCTCTTGACTTTGCCCCTGGCAATCCCAAACAGGCCCGCATAGCTGTGAGGTTGGCCAGTCTTTGTGACCTGTGGAAGATGAGATCCTGAAAACCATCTGGGAAAGCAGAGTTCTTGATCCAAGTCAAACTTGGACCCTCTCAGAAGAATCAGTCATCCAGAAATAATTTGGGAGGCTAGTGGGTAGGGAAGAGAGTGCAGGGTTACCAAGACTGGGCTGAGAAACATCTAGCTGGAAGGTAAGATTTATAGTGGATGATGTAAAGAGATGTGAAGCTCAAATGTCATCTTAGAGCCCAAATAAAAGGGACCCTCTGTCTGTGATCCAGGGTATTAAATATAAGTCATGCTAGGGTCCCCTCCACTCTTTTACTGAATTGTTGGGTAAGTGGTTAATTTTATGGTTTTGGGTTATGGGGGAGGGGAAGAGAGAAAAAAGAGAAATAGTTTGCTTTGTTCTCCTCTTCCCAAAGGACACAACACAAACTCAGACACACTGTCAAAGAAATACATAAGCTCAAGCAGCCACTCTTCTTTATCCTTGATAATAATCAAAAGAATAGCAGCACAAAACATGGTATCACGTGAGTATATACTAAGTGCCAAATGCTTTATTTACATGATTCAATTTAATCCTCGCATAAAGATAGGTTGAAAAAAAAAACATTATTAGAGAATGTATATAATGGAACTGGAATAGAAATTGAGCTCTGATTTACTCAAAGAGGTAAAGTAAGTTATCTAACACCGCAGAGCTGGTATAAGTTTTAGGCAAGGTTCCGAGTCAGGAGCCTGTGTTCCACATGATTTGGAACTAAGGGCCATGAATGCAAAAAAGCTAGGAAATATAAATGGTCCTCTTCAGCCTGCTTTAAGGATGGATCAAATCACTGATACGATATTAAATTATAATCATCACAGCTCCTGTTTCCTGAGGAATTGATGGTAACCACCCAGCACCTATGTATATCATAGTATAATCTAAATTCTACCCTTTGGTTTGTATTTATAACTGTGCAAAACTCTCCTCAAGCACACTAAAAGTGATATAAGTAAGAAACTTGATATTGGTTTTCCCTTTAAACTAGTTTGTAATTCAGTGAAAAGGTGAAAAGATGCTAAAGAGTTCAGAGAAAGGCTGTGGAAAGGTAGTGGGTTCATAAGATCACCCACATTGAAATGTTAATGATTTCTGAAAGCCAAGAGCTGGGGCGGGGAAGTTCTCTACTCCCTCAGCTCTGGTCAATCTGATCCCAGGGCTGACATTTTCCTGTCGCCTTTTCCTGCCCAGCAAGACATGAGAGATGGCTGAGAAAGTGCAAGCTCCACCTTGACATTTTTAAGAGAAATGCTCGATTGATGTTCAGACATTGAAGCCTCCCCCCAGCACCTGGCCAGCGGGAGGCAATTAACAAAGTCATTATGCAGGAGTCGCCAGAATAAGTACAGGAGATTTCTCCTGTCACAATGCATGCTCCCCTTCCAAAAACCCGAAAAGCATGGACCCGCCCTCTATCCTTAAATTAGCAGCTCTAGGTTGTGACTAGAGATGGTTATAACCACAACAAATTGTTGATTCAAATGGCATTTTTGGTTTCAAAAGACAGTGGGAACCAAACTTTTGTTAAGTGGCTACCCACTTTTCTGTTTGTTTTTTTTTTTTAGTGCTCGGTTCTTTGTTTTTAAATAGTATCATTTTTGTAAAATATAAGTCACTGGATTCTTTGACTTATGGTCCCCTAATGGGGAAAACAAAAACAAAAACAAAAAAAACCCAGAAGACAAAACAACACAAACAACACAACAGAGATTCATTCCCTAGCTTCTATTCCTGATTTTGCTACAAAGCAACAACATTCAAAAGTTTCATACCAAAAATT